>NW_027556291.1:77734268-77773362 GCF_003287225.1 Phascolarctos cinereus
CCTGACACTTAGCACCTGTGTGTCCAAGGACAATTCACTTTCCTCTCTGAGCCAGTTTCTCCTTCTACCCTGGGTGGTTGTCTATAAAAGTTAAAGTCAGTGACAGTATGGTCCACAGACCCTCTTCTACCCATACACCCACCACAGGTGAAGTGTTGGTGCCAAGGGGCATCTTTGAAGCCACTCTCACATGCCTAATCCTTATGTGGGTACTTAAGTTCTCCCAGAGCTGCTAGAGGCTCAGTGTCCTGGCCAGGATACCACTCCTTATGGAATCATGCAGAGGAGTCAGACTGTTGCCCAAACCACAGGCCCTGCTCTCCCTCATACCATCCTCCATCAGCCTTTCCCAGCCACCTTCCTATCTCCTAGACTAGTTTCCCCTTGACTCACAGAACTTTCTGATAAAACCGACACTAGCCACCATAAATTCTCAATTCCTTCTGAAGATATTACCTGCTTTGATGTTTGTACTTTCTTTGTCCTGCAAGCATCATTATTCTCAACTTTAGCAGTTTTCCATCACTATGCTTTTCTCCAAGCTCCATCAGAGGAAGAGACAATTTTCAAAAGAACAATAATTATGACTGTTTACATATTCATACGTGTGGGTGTGTACTCTGAGTTTTTCCCCAGTATAGGCCCTGATGTGAGGTGGAGTAATGTTGTCATCCAAGGAGAGCTCCCCTGAGGGGAAAGGGCCTCACTGGCTCCACAAACTTCCTGAAGAAAAGATCCACCTCCAGATACTCTCTGCCTCAGTCTGTCCAGGTAAGAAGACCACTGTTCCAGACCTATATTTTCCATGTTGACTTCCCAAGGAGTCATAGATGGGAGTGGGGAGGGGGAGGGAGAGAGAGAGAGGGAGAGAGAGAGAGAGAGAGAGAGAGAGAGAGAGAGAGAGAGAGAGCAAGAATTTCTTGGGTGCTTACCATGTGCCAAGCACTGTGCTAAGCAAAGGCTCTGGGTGTATCCCAGGGGATGAGTGAGGGATGGGCAAGGCAGCAATTAAGGAGACAGAATAGCAGAATATGGGAGAGTGAATCCAGGCCATTGTGAGGTGAATCATGGCTTGGGACATGAGAGCCATCATGGCCAACCTCAGTTTTACAGATGAGGAAATGGAGGCACAAAGTAGTTAAATGACTTTCCCAGGGATACATAGCTAGCTGAGGGGTTCCTGACTCCACTTACAGTGATGTATTCACTGCACAGCTGGGCTGCCTTTTCATTCACCATCGCTTCCATGTCCAATAACTTAATAAATCCTGTCATTTCATCCCCTTTATTATCTCTGTAGGGTGTGTCCCCCTTTTCGTCCCCAGTACCACCACAATTACTTCAAGCTGTTCTCCTAAACTAGAATATCATCATGTTGTCATCCCAAGTCTTGGATCACTCCAACCATCCACTAACTCCACCTCTAGACTCCTGTTGAGCAAAGATGGAGAAATGGAAAATGGAGAAATGGAAAAAATTAACATTCAGTGGAATAGAGGACCTATAAGCATACCTGATGAAAAGACCAGAGCTGAATAGAAACTTTGATTTCCTAAGACAAAACTCAAGAAAAGCATAAAAAGGTTAACAAAAAAGGAAAATCATAAGGGACTTACTAAGATTAAACTGTTTACATTCCTACATGGGAAGAGGATATTTGTAACTCATAAGAGCTTTCTCATTATTAGGGCAGTCAGAAGGAGTACACATAGGCAGAGGGCACAGGTGTGAATTGAATATGAAGGGATGATATCTAAAAAAATAAGATTAAGTGGTGAGACAGGAATGTACTGGAAGAAAGATAAAGGGAGAGACACAATAGGGTAAATTACCTCACATAGAAGAGGCAAGAAAAAGTTTTTACAGTGGGGGGGAAGAAGGGGAAGGGGAGGGGAATGAGTGAACCTCACTCTCATCAGAATTGGCTCTCAAAAAGGGAATAACATACACATTCAGTCGGGTATAGAAATCTATCTTACCCTACAGGAAAGTGGGAGGAGAAGTGGGTAGGGTTATAGCAGGAAGGGCAGATTGGGAGAGGGGATAGTCAGAAGGAAAATATTTTTGAGGAGGGACAGGGTGAAAAGGAGAGAGACAATAGAATTAATGGGGGGATAGTAACTATGAAAAAATTTTTAAGTACATTTCTCTGACAAAGACCTCATTTCTCATATAGAAAACTGAGTCAAATTTATAACATTTAGAGCCATTGCCCACCAGATAAACGATCTAAACATATGATCAGTTTTCGGATGACATAATCAAAACTATATATAGCCATACAAAAAAATACTCTAATTCATTACTGATTGGAGAAATGCAAATTAGAACAATTCTGAGGTACTACCTAATACCTATTAGCTTGGCTAATAGGATAGAAAAGGAAAAGGACAGATGTTGGAGGGGATATGGGAAAAATGAGACATTTATATTGAGTTGCTTGCCTTTTCAATGAGGGTAGATGGGGAGGGAGGAAGGGAGAAAATTTGGAACTCAAAGTTTTAAAAACACACGTTTTAAAAAAAAAATGTTTTCACATGCAACTGGGAAATAAGAAATACAGGAAATGGGGTACAGAAGTCTATCCTGCTCTACAAGAAAATAGAAGGGGAAGGGGATAAGAGAAGGGAGGGGGGAGAGATAGAAGAGAAGGCAGACTAGGGGAAGGGGTATTCAGAATGCATGCCATCTTGGGGTGGGGGGAGGGTTGAGAAATTTGGAACTCAAAAACTTGTGGAAGTGAATGTTGAAAACTAAAAATAAATAAATTTATATTTAAAAAAAAAGAAAGAAAATGAGACATTGATGGAGTTAGAAATGGATTCAGCCATTCTGTAGAGCAATTTGGAACTATGCCCAAAGGGCTATAAAAACTATTCATACCCTTTGACCTAGCAATACAGCTACTAGGTATATATCCCAAAAGAGATAAAAACCAAAAAGGAAAAGGACCTAAAAGTACAAAAATATTTAGAGCAGCTCTTTACTGGGGGCAAAGAATTAGAAATTGAGGGGATACCCATCAATTTGGGAATGCCTAAACAAGTTACGGTATATGATTAGGATGAAATACTATTGTATTATAAGAAATGATGAACAAGATGTCATGAGAAAAAACTGGAAACACATGAGCTGATACAGAGTGAAATGTACTGTGTACAAAGTAACAGTACTGTAAGATGATCAGCTCTGAATAACTTAGGTATTTTCAACAATACAAAGATCCAAAACAACTCTGAAGGACTTATGATGAAAAATGCTATCCATTCCCAGAGAAAGAACTGATGGTGTCTGAATACAGATTGAAACATTTTAAAATTTTATTTTCCTTGAATTTTGTGTGTGTGTGTGTGTGTGTGTGTGTGTGTGTGTGTATGTTTTCTTTCACAGCATGACTATTAATGGATATGTTTGGCATGACTACACATTTATAACCTATATCAAATTGCTTACCTTCTCAATGAGGGTGTGTGGGGAGGGTAGAAGGGAGAGAATTTGGAACTCAAAGTTTCAAAAAGGAATGTTAACAATTGTTTTTACATGCAACTGGGAAAAAATACAATACTAAAGAAAAAATGTTATGCTACTTTACTGTTAGGAATTTATTAAACTGTCAAAAGGAGCAACACAAGTCTTAGGGATTATATTACTTTTCAATATTAGAGTATCAATAAAATATTTGATTAGAAAAAGACCAAAGCTGAATAGAAAATTTGACTTTCAAATACAAGACTCAAGAGAAGCATAAAAAGGCACACAGGAAAGGGAAATACAAGGGACTTACTTAATAAGGTTAAACTGTTTACTTTCCTGCATTGCAAGATGATGCATGTAACTCACAAGAAATTTCTCACCATTAGGGCAGTTAAAAGAAATATAAATAGATAGAAGGCAAAGTTGAATGTGAGTTGAATAAGAAGGGCTGAAATCTAAAAAAATAAAATTAAGAAGTGAAAAAGAAGAATGCACTAGGAGAAAGGGAAAGGGAGAGGTAGAATGGGGGTAAATTATCTGACATAGAAGAGGCAAGAAAGAGTTTTTACAGTGGAAGGGAAGAGGGGGGAGTTGGCGGGGAACAGTTGTACCTTACTCTCATCAGAAATGGCTCAAAGAGGGAATAACACACACACACACACAGACACACACACACACACACACAACGGGTATAGAAATCTATATTACCCTACAGGAAAGTAGGAGGGGAAGGGCAGAAGAGAAGGGGGGTGTGATAGAAGGGCGGGCAGATTGGGGGAGGTGGGAGAAACCAAACATTTTGAGGAGGGATAGGGTGAAAGGAGACAGAGTACAATAAATAAGGGGGGAAATAGGATAGAGAGAAATAGAGTTAGCAATCATAACTGGTGAAAAAAAATTCTTCAAGCCAAGTTCCTCTAATAAAGGCCTCATTTCTCAAATATATAGAGAACTGAGTCAAATGTATAGAAATATGAGCAATTCCCCACCACATAAACCATCAAAAGATATGACCAGTTTTCAGATGAAGTAATCAAAGCTATCTATAGTCATATGAAAAAATCCTCTAAATCACTATTGATTGGAGAAATGCAAATTAAAAATCGTGAGTTACTACCTCACACGTATTAGATTGGCTAGAAGGAGAGAAAAGGAAAATGACAAATGATGGAGGGGATGTGGGAAAATTGACACATTAAGACACTGTCTTGAACAGATTCAGCCACTCTGTAGAGCAATTTGAAACCATGCCCAAAGGGCTATAAAACCACGCATACCCTTTGACCTAGCAATATCGCTACTAGGTCTGAATCCCAAAAGAGATACTTTTAAAAAAAGGAAAAGGATTTATACTTACAAAAATATTTATAGCAGCTCTTTTCTTGTACAAAAGAACTGGAAATGGAAGGGATGAGCACCAATTGGGGAATGGTTGAATAAGTTGTGGTATATAATTGTGATGGAATACTATTATGCCATAAGATCTGATGATCAGAATGGTCTCAGAAAATCCTAGAAATACTTACATGACCTAATGGAAAGTGAAATGAGTAGAACCAGGAGAACATGGTACACAGTAACAGCGATATTATAAGATGATCAGCTGTGAACAACTTAGCTCTTTTCAGTAATATAAAGATCCAAGACAACTCTGAAGTACTTAGGATGAAAAATGCTATCCATCCCCAGAGAAAGAACTGATGATGTCTGAATACAGATTGAAGCTTGCTTTTTTTTACTTTCTTTATTTTTCTTGAGGGTTTTGTTTTTTGGTCTGTGTTTTCTTTTGCAACATGACTAATAAAGAAATATGCTTTGGCTTAGATTCTTAAAATCTAGCCACTGCTCAGATTCTTATAATCTAGCCACTGCTTAGATTCTTAAAATCTAGCCAATGGCTCACTGATGTTCAGACTCCTTAAGAGTCTGCCCAACACAGCGAATGTTCTAATAAACCTTGTCTTTGGCTGAAAGAAGGCTTGGGTCAAATTCTTTTGGGCAGGGCCCACATGTTCTGATCCCAGCACCTCTGATCCTCTAAACTTCAACATTTTGGTGGCTCATACGGGGAAACTGCCTAACCCCACGTTCTTCTCCAGCCAAGACTGGAAGGTATGTAAGCCCCCTTCCCCCTTCTTGCTCTGCAGTTGGTGTCACTCTCCAAGCACCAAGGCTTGGAGGTGATTTTGGAGCAGACAGTTACCAGACTGTCTTGCACTCGGCCTGACACTCTCAGGCTCTCGGTCTACTGGGTCAGTTTGAGGCCAAGGACCTAGGTACACCTTCCACAGCATAGAAGACAAGGACAGATGCCCTATCAGGAAGTGTATGCTCAATTCTGTCAGTTCTCTAGGCACTAGGGAACTGGGAAAACCTGCAGTTGCTTTTTGGTTCCGTGAGGCTTACTTACTCCCTTCCCTCTACACCCCTGAATCCTCCTCCATGGAGGTTACAGGGAAAGTTAGAACAGCTAAAAATATATCTTGGCAGATTCTGGAGGTTTTGTGATTGATCATTAAGGAGTTTTGAAACTCACTCCTTTCTCCCACTCCCTTCTCTTGAGTCAAGAGAGTATCTCTCATACGAGAAGAGAGTTTCACCCTTTACCCCTCATCTTTGATTTTGCCATCCCCCACCTGGGAAAAGAAAGGAGGGGGAGAGGCAGCAGCTACAGTGTGGGCCCCCATGGCAATGGCCTTGGGCCCTAGGGCAACCTTTGCCTGGAAGCATCACCCAGGTTCAGCACATCCTGCTCAAGATAAAGAAGCTAGCCTCTGAACTTGGGTAAGCATGCTCTTTTAAAGTTGTAATTTTAACTGTTAATGATAAGATACTGATTCTCTGTGTAAAGTAATCTGGAAATGCATTTAATAAAATTGAAGTCATGTGATTGGTAATGTTTGTGTTTCAAGTTTCAAATTGGTGAACTTTTTGTATCAGTTAAGTCAAGCAACTTTTCATAATTTGGTTACCGCTAAATAATTTGGCTATTGTTGGTCATTGCTTTCATCTGTAAACTTGCCAAAAAGCTTGTTTAGGTTTTGTCTTGCTAAGAATTTATAATTATATAGGAGTAGTCTCTAACGATTGACTTTTGACACCATGACAACTTTAAGTTTGAGATGTAAATCCTGGAAAAGCTTTTTCCTAAGCAGTGATTAGTGAAACTTGTTATGTGAGGTAAAAGCTCATAGGATTTTATTTTGAGTTGTCTGATGGATCATAATTCTTCAGTAATCAATAATCTACCATCTGAGAGAAATGCCACAAGCTACCCAGAAAATGTCATACTGGTGAGAAGTCAGCATCAGGTAAAGCTGAGAGGACAATTTTATCCTCAGTCAAAGATGGGATCTTCCTGGCTCAGTTTCCCCATTATGTTCCTTTGAAAAGGAATGTTACCCACCTGGCTAATCCTGAGTCTGGCTATGAGGTTGATTTGATGCATGGTTGGAAAACTGAAGTTATCTGAATTATCTGAATCCAAACAGAGTTAAG
The DNA here is from genome assembly GCF_003287225.1 of Phascolarctos cinereus. Lineage (NCBI taxonomy): Eukaryota > Metazoa > Chordata > Mammalia > Diprotodontia > Phascolarctidae > Phascolarctos > Phascolarctos cinereus. The sequence continues at coordinate 77,741,241 of NW_027556291.1, forward strand.
GATGTTTTATCCTTTCATATCTGGGCCCTACAGTCTTTTCTGTCAGATTTGCATCTTTCAGACTACAAGCCATTCATCTACAGTTGGTAGAAAACAGCAGGTACTAGCCAATGTTTCTCCATTGTTCTCTGGATGCAGTCTGTGCTCAGTTCCAGTCAACCTCCTCTTTGGGACCCCCTGGCAGCAGGGACAGGTCCATGCTCCTTGCCAGCAGGAAGCAGTTTCAGAAGCAAAGACCTAAAATAGCTGAAGAGTATAAATAATATAAATAACTGAAGTATAAATGGCAACTGTAGAAATCATGAACTGAGACAAACAAAAAGCTTAAATAGTTCTAATTCAAAGAGATAAGCATGGAAATTATATCTTGGTAAAAGGTACCATAGACAATAATATAATATCATTACTCACCAAATATGCACCAAATGGCAGAGCGTCCAACTTCTTAAAGGAAAAGTTAAATGACTTACAGAAGGAAATAGACAGTAAAACTATACTAAGAGGTGACCCCATCTTTCACCTCTCAGAATTAGGAAAATCTATGCATAAAATAATAAAAAGAAGAAGTTAGAGAGGAAAAGAATATCAGAAAAGTCAAATATAATAGAACTCTGGAGAAAATTGAATGGAAATAGAAAGGAATATCACTTTTTCTCAGCTGTACATGGCCCCTTCACAAAAAATGGACATATATTAGGGCATAAAAACCTCATAACCAAATGGAGAAAAACAGAAATATTAAATGCATCTTTTACAGACCACAATGCAATAAAAATTACAGAGATGTGGAAACATAGATTTAAATTAATTGGAAAGGAGAGGATCCAATAATAAAGAATGAGTGGGTCAAAAAACAAAACATAGCATCAACCAATAATTTCATTAAAGAGAATTACAACAATGAGACAATATACCAAAATTTGTGGGATGCAGTCAACGCAGTACTTAGGGAAAATTTTCTACCTCTAAATGCTTACATCCATAAAACAGAGAAAGAGCAGATCAAGGAACTGGGCATGAATTGTATAAAAGCAGAAAAAGAATAAATGAAAAATCTCCAATTAACATCAGAATGGATATCCCTAAATCAAAGGTGAGATTAAGAAAAATTTTTTTAAAAATCAAGTTAGAAAATAAAAGCAGGTTCTCCTTTTATCAAAATATTAATAAAAACAGATAAACCATTGGGTAACTTGATTAACAAAAAGGAAGAAGAAGACTAAATTACCAGTCTCAAAAATAAAAGAGTGAATGTATAACCAGTGAAGATGAAACTAAAACAACACTTATGAGTTATTTTGCCCAATCACGTCATCAAAACTGACAATCTACATGAAATGGATGAATGCTTAAAAATATCTAAACTGCCCATGTTAACAGAAGAGGAAATAGAATCCATAAATAACCTTATCTTAAAAGAAAAAATTGAACAATGCATAAATGAGCTCCCTGGGAAAAAATCCCTAGGACCAGATAGATTTGAAAGCGAATTCTACTAAACATTTGAAAACATTTCATCCAAATACTATATAAACTATTTGAAATGGCAGGTAAAGAAGGAATCCTGTCAAATTCCTTTCATGGAACAAATACATTTTTAATACCTAAAAAAGATTGGAGGGATATACACAAACTAATACCTTCTTTGTGGAGCTGTGAAATGACACTTCCATTTCAGAAAGTAATTTGGAATTATGAGAAGGTAAAAAAAAAAAGTCTACAAACCCTTTAAAACAAGAACTCCATTACACCCCAAGGAAGCCATCAATAAGAAAAACAGTCCCATATATGCCAAATTATTTATAACAACACTTTTTGTGACAGCTATGAATTAGATACAAAGTAGATGCTTATCACCTGGGGAACTGCTAAACAAGGTGTGGAACAGGGACGTCATGGAATACCACTACCATGCTATGAGAAATGATGTGTGTGATGAGTACAGTCTCCCTAGCCTCAGAAACCCTATCCCTGGCAGTTTCTCCTCAGCCCAAGTGATGGGGTGCTTGGGTGTTTATGTTTGGGTGCTTGTACTTGGACCCCAATTTCTCCCTAGCCTCAGAAACATTGTCTCTGACAATTTCTCCCCATCCCAAGGACACTGTGCCTAGCAATTACTCATGAGTGGTCCCCAGCAAGCCCCTTATCTCTCTCCTTGGTGCAGTAACAAGCAGCACCTGAAGGAATTATTAGTTTGAACTGGCTTTGCACTGGGTCATAAAGACATTCTTACCCACTGGACTATCTATACTACTGCCCTACCTCATTATCTACATCCTGGACTCTTCATTGACTGTATTCTAGACTTAAGACAGATGTAGACTCCCTACACCTATCTTGTCAAACAAGACGTTGATTGGATTGGTGTCAGACTGGACAACTCTCAGTTGTCCCTGACCGCTAGTTAACTTAGTGATGTAGCAGGCCTAAAACCACACCTCCATGTGGCTCCCCTTGTGGGCTTTTCCCAGTGAACTCTGGGTAAAACACCTGCTCAGTAGATACAAGAAGTGCATGTTTCTTCAAGAACTGACCACTCCTTAACCACTCCCTAATCCCACCCTGAGTAACCTAGTTAGCATATTTGACACATGTCTTATCATATCTTATACTATATAAACTTTAACTATACTCTTTTAAGATTGCAGGTTCCTTAAGAATCCTTACCCACTGAAAAGTGTAACAATAAACTTTTGCAACTTGACTTGAAGATTGCTTGAGTTTGTGAATTCATTCCAGGTGACCTGTCTTGTACTTTGTTTTTTCAGGGGTCCCAACCTCTCAGACCTCATCATTTCTTTGGCGCCCAATGTGGGGCTTGTCTGAAAGCTCAAGCCTTCTCCAAGTCAAGGTAAGCCTCCCTGCCCTTTAGTTGGGTAGCCCCTCAAGTACCTAGTGGTGATGTATTGACTTGTCTAGCACCTGCTGCCCCCCCATCTCTCCCTCAATTTCCTTTGAAAGGTTATTGTCACCACTGTCTAAAACAGCTGACAGACCTCCTCAAGCAGTCAGAGCATGACCTGAAGGACAAGTAGCAGGCTCTATTCCTATAATCTACAAAATAGTCACAGAGAGGGTTGCCTTGGCAACTCCATCTTCTCAAGTTCTCATCCCACTTACATTTTCATGATGTTTTTGACATTGCCTTTAGATCTTTTCCAGAGAAAAATTGGTAGAGCTCTTGATTACTTTGAGCTAACACAACATAGAAATGCAACAATGATATAATGACACAGCCCCTCTCTGGACACAGCCCCTCTCACCTCCACATAAACACATCTGATTATCAAGAGCAGGCTTGCTCTTCTCTTCTTAGGAAGAGAATGTGGACTTGAGTGGTCTTCAGACATCCACCAAATTAGAGAGGTCCTGACTGCCCATTGGTGGGACTTTATGCCCTTGGGGGGCCAGGAAGACACATCAGGGGAAACAGCAGCCAATCAGGTTCTATTTGATCAGTAGACATTTTTAAGCTGCTTCCTTTGTGCCGGGCTCTGTGCTACACTGGAAATATGAAGACCTGTATGACAGTCTCTGTCCTCTCAAGGAGCTCACAGACTAATGGGGGAGTCAACAGTCAAACAAGTATGAAGAAACAAGCCATATACAGGAAACATTAGAAATAATTAACATAAGGAAGGTGCTAGAAATTTTCAAGAAAGGGAAAAGCTTCCTATAGATGGTGGGATTTTAGCTGAGACTTGAAGAAAGCCAGAGAAGTCAGGTAGTGGAGATGAGAAGAAAGAATGTGCCAGGTGTGGGGGACAGCCACTGAAAGAAAATGCCCAGATTTGGGAGATGGAGGATCTTGTGCTAGGAACAGCAAGGAAACCAGTGTTGCTGGTATGAAGAGTACACCATAGGGGTGAGGGGGATGCTAGGGGAGTGTGTAAGTATAAGGTCCACAATTCCCCTGGCTGAGGAACTCTGTACCTTTTCAAGGGAATATCCCTGTGCACTGAGATATTCTCTGTTTCCCCAATCAGAGGACTTAATTTTATTCTGAAGAAAGAGCCTGGAGATTCAGATTGATTATCAGAAGTACTACTTTAACCAGTAGAATCACTTATATAAATAATATATAGATATAGATATAGATATAGATATAGATATAGATATAGATATAGATATAGATATAGATATAGATATAGATATAGATATAGATATATAGATATATATTCTATAAATAGAATCACCTTTTATAAAGGATCAGTCTGAAGCGGCTCACAGATGAAAATGGTCTCAAGAGTGGATCAACCCCCACTTCAAGACCTCAAAAAAGCCCAGTGATAATTACAGAAAGCATACAAACAGAGGAAGAGTGATAGAGTACATTGTTAATAACTGGTGGATATTTTGAGTTTCTGCTTAGTAATGAGCTTAGGCATTAAGCCAATGTTACTGGGTAAAATGCCCAAACACGGGTTTGTGTACCGATCATGTGTACTGATCATGGGCCATAAACCTGTCACTGAGTCCAAGTTATGATTTTCATCAGCCACAGTATCTAAGTTATGACTCAGTGAATGAATTATGATTTTTAACAGGTTACCATGTCCGGGATTCCACCTTTCACAGAGTTTAAGTTTATAGCTTTCATTTATTACTGTTTTCTTTATGGCTTTTCCCCAATTGGGACCCCATACTGTGGTGTACGGTGTAAGAAAACTGGAAAAGTGAGGCTGGGTGGTTTATGAAAAGCTTTGAATGCTAGAGAGGATTTTGTACTGGATCCTGAGTCAATAGGGAGCCACTGGATATGATTGAGTAGAAAAGCAGGGGTGGGAGGAAGGGCATATAGTCAGACTAGCGCTTTAGGAAGATGATTTTGAGAGCTGAGTTTAGGACAGACTGGAATGGGGATATACTGTGGTAGAGACCCCAGCCATAAGGCTGTTTCAATAGTCCATTGTGTGAATTGAGGAAGGCCTGCACCAAGGTGGTGGCACTGTCAGAGGAGATAAGGGGCGTATATGAGAGTTGTTTCAAAGGTAAAATTGATAGGTCTTGGAAACATGCTGGTTTGTGGGGTGGTTGAGAAGGTCAAGAGTGAAGGATGACACTTAGGTAGTGGGCCTGGATGCCTGGGAGGATGGTGGTCCCTTCAACAGTAACATGAATTTTGAAAGGGAAGAGTGTTGAGAGGAGGGGGATAGAAAGAGTTCAGTTTTGGACACAATGAATTTAAGATGTCTACAGGACATCTAGTTGGATATATCCACTAGGCAAGTTGGAGATTCAAGGCTGGAGGTCCACAGAGATAGGATTGGACACATAAATGTGAAAATTATTTGCACAGTGATGTTAATTGGATCCATGGGAACTGATGAGAACACCGAGTGAAATAGTATTGAGATAGAAGGGAAGGCAGCTCAGGACAGAGCCCCGTGGGACACTCATGGTTACTAGGTATGACCTGGATGAAGATCCAACTAAGGATACTGAGAAGGTGTGGCCATAGTGAGGTGCTCAGTTTACTGATCTGGGAACTGAAGCTCAGAGGCCTTAGGTGATTTGCTCAGGGTTATTTACACAGATTATCAGTGACAGAGGCAGGATTTGAGCTCAGGCCTCTTTGATTCCACAGCCAAGCTCCTTCCCTTCCAACACAAAATGGCCCCATTGTCAATCCCCACTTCCTCTTTCTGTGTCAAGGTAAGGGGTATTGTTATCAAAAAGCAATGTCTAATTTGGTGACTCCAAGATGATGAGAAATGGGAAGGAGGACAAAAGAGTAAGCCCATTTACTTATGGGAGCCAAGCTAACACAACACTTTCTAGGGAATGCTATTCCCTTAATCCTCACCCTTCCTCTGTCTCATTCTCTAGCTTCCCCTCTCCACAGAGCCTAGCCCTGTGCTAGATAGGCAGTATGGCTTCAACAAATGGGTTTTTTTCTAGAGTGAACTGACTTAAAAGCCAATGAACAAGGAACTGATAACTCAGATTTTCTTTGTCTATCATTGACTCAGCACTTTCTCAAAATTATTTAACCTAAGAAGTATTTGCTAATTGTTGCAACTTTTCCACGTAGACAAAGTTCTTGAAGATTTCCCTTCCTCTTCTGTCCCCTGCCAGACCTTGGAATGGAAAGTAGAACAAAATACTCTGTTTAAATTCACAGCAGATCTTTTCTGAACATAGTAGAATCATCATCAGTGGCTCTGTGGTGTTTTGAGACTGGTCACCTGACAGCAAAGGGCAACTGGGATCATGTGTTCCATTATTCCATTTCCCTAGCACAGAAGTTGTAGAAAGAAGAAGCTTTTTTGGGAAGTGATCCCCAAGTTTTATACACAGTCTGTCTGTTTACTCTTTGGTGAAAATGCTTGATGTACTGATGCTTGTGGTAATCCTCAGATATGTTGAACTCGGTGAGAAGGAGACAATGCATTCCCATCACACCCTGCTAGATAGAACGTTTTCCTGAGACCCACAGAGCTACCATGTCACCTTAGCCCCCTCTGATGCATAAGCGAGAATTACTGAATTCAATTGTTTCCATGATAGGATGCCTACAGGAGATTTATATCATGTTTGAGGCTAAAATGATGATTTTTATATTTGTTACTATCTCATAAACTAAGCTGCTGTATAAATACCTCCAAACCTTTCCTATCAGCAAGAGGCAAAGCTGGGGGAAAGGTAGTGACACCTTCAGGATAGAGTATGGTGTAGACTGGAAGCCAAAGAATTCAGTTCAGGCCATGAGAGCAGCTTAATGAGATGAGAGAATAGAAGGCAGCAAGATGTAGGGGAGACAGCATTGAATTTCAAGTCAGCAAAACCCAGGTAAAAATCCTGCCTCAGACATGTACAAGCTGTGCTCTCTCAGAAAAGTCACTTGATGCCTGTGGTTATCAGTTTCCCCTTCTGTAAAATAAGGGGGATGGAACTAGATGGCCACTGAGGTCTCTTCCAGCTCTAAATCTAGGGTCCTGTGATCACATGGAGTCATTGAAGGTTTGAAAGGAATGACTGGGCAGAGAGGGAACTGAGGTAACAGATATACATCATACAAGTTTGGCAGTGCCTGAAAGGGGAGAAAGAGAGAGACAGAAACATAGAGATAGAGATGGCTTTGTTCAGATGGAGTATAACAGTGGGAAATGGATGGTGAACATCATTCAGAATTTGGAAGTGGAGGAGCTGGAAAGAGAGGGGGGAGGGAGGGACAGGGAGGGGAGGAGGGAGAGAGAGAGAGAGAGAGAGAGAGAAGAGAGAGAGAGAGAGAGAGAGAGAGATCTTTGCTCAGATCGAGTACAACAATAGGCGATGGATGGTGAACATCATGCAGGATTTGGAAATGGGGGAGCTGGAATGGACTCTAATCCCTGCTATTGAGGACAATGACTGCAGCTGTAGTCTCACTTACTCTCTGGTTTTGTATACTCCAAGGTTTGTTGTTTTCTGTTATTACTAGCCTTGCACACCTGCACAAATATTTACCTGCATGCCTGACTTCACAATGGTCAAATCTTACTCCAACTTCTGATACTTCTTTCATAAATTTCTTTCAAAACTAAGATCACCCATATTTTTGTATTTATATTCTCTGAATATAATTTTCTGAATTCTCTTGTGGGTAGGTAATATCAATGTCTTATCCTATTAATTGGTACACTGAATGGTGAAACAAACTTAGCGGTATCTCCACTGCTATGAATTCTTATCCTGTATCAGATGACCTTTGCTATAATGAAGTTTCATAGGTAATTTTCAAATTGATGATTTGGTCTGAATTCCTATTTGCACTAAAGGAACACGTTACTTACTTCCTGTTCTAAATTCAAGACTTCATTTTCCTCCATTCTTTTCCCCTTAACCAGGTTTAAATTCAATAAAAGTAGACTTTGGAATTCATCTGAGTGTAATATTAGGAGTTGGACAAGACTTAAAGTAACAGTGAAATGATGGCATTATTTGATGTCATTAAATGATGACATCCGAGATATTTTTCCTTGTCTTAAACTTCTCAGTAAACTGCAATATCCTGTTTGAACATGCGATGTCACTGAAAGACTGCACTATTAATTGGCAATTAATTGGTCAACATGCATTCATTACGTACCTACTCTCAATTCAATTCAATTCAGTAGACATTTGTTGAACACCTACTCTGTACCAGGCATTCTGTTCCAGTCATGGGGGACTATTTGAAATTAAGGATCACTTCTGAGGGACAAAACAATACAAGAAACACAGCTCCTATCTGAGCTGGAGCTTAAATCTTAGTCTCTGCTGACTCCATCTCCTCATCTATAAAATGGGAACAATAATACTTGTACCTTCTACCTCACAAGGTTTTTTTTTTACATTTATAAATTCTCCAGTGCTAGAGAGATGTGAGCCGTTCTCATCTTGATCCCCTCTTCCCTGCCCTTTGCTGCCTTTTTCTGACTTATACATGGGAGGCAGCCTGGTGCAGTGGAAAGAACCCTGGCAGCTGGGCAGTACAGTACAGAGGGGGCTAGAACTGAAATCAGGAAGACCTGAGTTCAAATCCAGCCTCAGGCATGTAGTAGCTCTGTGAGCCTGGGCAAGTCATTTAACCTCTGGCTGCCTCAGTTTCCTCAACTGTAAAATGAGGATAATAATAGCACCCACCTGGCAGGGTGTGGTGAGGCCCAAATGAGATAATATTTGTGAAGCACTTAGCACAGTGCTTGCAACCTTCATCAGCACTTCTTCCCTTCCCTTCCCTTGACTCTCTGCCTGATCCTCTGGAGTCAAAGGCCTTGAGTTCCAATCCTGCCTCTGCAGCTACTCCTGTGTGACCCTGAGCAGAATCCCTTCTCCTCCCTCAGCCTCAGCTCCTGCTCCATAAAAGGAGTAGGGAGGGTTGGGGCTCTGGGATCTCTAAGCTGCCCCGCCCCCTCCACGCAGACAATGTGTGTCCTGAGGCCTCCAACATTCTATGTTCTCTCTTCTGACATCGGCCCATCCCCCCTGGCATTCTGGTTCTAAGCATGACTGTTCAGAGAATGTGGACCAGTTGTGTCCAGGTATGCTGTCACACCTGGCCCCCACTCAATGCCCAAAATGGTTCTGTGGTCCCTCCAGGCTCTAAATGCTGTGTTCTAAGGTACCTCAGAACTGACAGGCCACGTTCTTTTGCTTTTTCATGTGGACCATAGCCACATAGACAAAAAGCATTTCTATATACACAGCACAACATACAAAGAGGATTCAACATGAAACCCTCCATGTCCCACCACTTCCTTTAAAAACACACACACACACACACACACACACACACACACACACACACACACACACACACAAAGACAGAGAGAAACAGAGTCAAGATGGTGGAGTTGGAGTAGGAAGCCACAATTCAACTGCAGATCTAGAAAAGTCACCAGACCAAATCCTGATTGGGAAATTCCTGCCGAGTACTCCCTTCCAAGTCACAGATCCAGGGAACATTGAGGATGGAACCTGGGCCAGAGGAGGTGAGGAGGAGTCAGTGTCCCTGTGTGGTGCACTGAGCAAGAAGCATGGTGAGAAGCAGGCAGCAGCTGAGACCCCAGGAGCAGTGCAGGGGGTCTCAGTTCCAGCCTCCAGCCTGGTCTGAAGCCTGCTGAGGAACAATCCTGGCAGGAACTCCAGTCCAAAGGGAGTCTACACTTCTGTCCCTGAACCAGCAGAGTTCTCCGGCATGCTGATAGTGGCTGAGTCCAGCAGCAGTGTCCTGGAAATCCATACAGGGAGAGCCCACCTGGTGTTGTCCAGACATAAACCCAGGACAAGAGATTGCAGCACTCAGAACAGGTCAGAAGTCAGATTCTGCCTTTTATCAGATCACTTTGGGAACACTGAAAATTGAGTTGTGACTTGCATTTTTTATAAATTTGGCAAAGTTCTCTATATATTTGAGAAATGAGACCCCTATCTGAGAGATTCTCTATGAAAGTTTTCCCCCAGTTTTCTGCTTTCTTTCTAATCTTGGCTACCTTGGTTTTCTTTATACAAGAACTTTTTTGGAAAGTTGGACATACACGAAGGGATATTATTAGTTCATCTGTCTTACATGTGCCTGTTCCAGAGTTGATCCACACTTACTCTTCCCTCCTCTCTGCCCCACTTTGTGCTTCAGCTCTCACTACAGCAGGGTTGTGACCCCTTTGTCCCTGAAAAGACCCAAAGTTTTTATCAACTCTTAATGCACAACAACATTTCATATGACAGACAAGGATTTGTGTAACTAACAGATATTCCTTGATTATTACCAGATACAGAGCACACAAGACAATGCAAGGGAGAAGATGGGAAGAAAATGGCCCCAAAGAACAAGGACTGCTTTGCTATAACTGGGTACTCAGATCTCTGTTCCTCCTCTCTCTTCCTCCTTTAAAAGTTCAGGAAACATGGCTAGTTGCAAACATCCCGACCTTTCTGACTTCCATCCTCCTGCTGCATTGTACCAGAGTCCTGGAGGACAGGAAGACCAGCTTGTAGAAATCATAGGTGGCTCAATACTGCCAGTGGCACCTCCTTCAGCATGGTACAAGACACAAGACAAATGCCTCTCTTCTGACTTCCAAGTCTCAGAAGTTTTCAAAGTCACGTTCAAACAGAGGTCACCAATCCTGCCAAATCTCACTTAGCATCTGATTAAGACTCCCATTTCCAAAACAATTAACTTGCATTCTGTTATATTTTGTACATAATTACATATGCACATGTTGTTTCCACCAAGAGGATTTAATTAACTGAGAGACAGGGGCTTTTTGATTATTGTGTTTGTATCCCCAGCACCCAGCCAAAAGGCCCACACATAGTAGGTGCTTAATAAATACTTGTTGACAACTTCATTACTAATGAGATAAATAGGAGGATCCTTGTCCAATTGTTTGGCAGGCAGTAATTATAAATAGGGCACCTGACTGGATATGGGAGCTGAGAGGTAGTTAGGACCATGGGAAAGATAGATGATATATAGATTACAGAGAACGATAAATATTTTTTAGCCTCCCCGTTCAGAATATTGCAAAATTCTTTCAGAACTTAGAGATCAATGAAGAACTAGGAAATTTCCTGAACAGAAAAGATATTTCCAGGGATAGATACCTAGATCCGTATCTGTTAAGATTCTATCTTTTCCTGGGCCTCTGAGTATCATCACACTTCTAGTCAGTATAGTAACTAGGTTTTAGCTGGAAATAATATTGCAAAGGAGATCCTGGAAGTCACATACAAATAATCCCAAAGATCAAAGGAACATAACTTACAAATTCTTTCATATTTTAACTAAAATTCACAACCTGGCAATATATGCTCAATCAGGGAAAATCATATAGGTCCTCATGGCTTTGGTGCTGTAATACATAAATCCCTGACACAATATAGACCTCAATAGTTTCAAACCAGCAGGACATCCAAAAGGTGCTGAAAACTTTGGGATGATGACTTTGAAATTTTACTGATAACTTTAAGAAGATTTGGATATGTTGATGACCTAGCCCCAAGGTGGCACAGAGAGGAGTTGGTCTGTTTCCCTAAAAAAGCTTATAAAGATGAGACTCAGACTCCTGCCTCCTCACCCCCACCCTCCAGCACTCTTCCATCTCCATCAGGTTCATGATGCCAAGTGTTCCCAACCCCCATTTCATGGCTGATATTCTCGGCCTCTCTTCCTCCCTATTCTCTTCCCCAGGCTGCCTGCTTTCCTTCACCATCCTGTTCCCTGTCCTCATGCCATCATCTGCCACTGTACCACTGTTGGTGCTTGTCCCTGTCCCTTATCAAAGTGTGATTTCTACCCTGTTTCCCATTGCCAATCACGATCTTTCCCAACAAGTACCCAAAGAACCAGACCAGGGGTGGGGAACCTGTGGCCCCGATGCCACATGTGGTCCTCTAGGTCCTCAAGTGCGGCCCTTGAACTGAATCCAAACTTCGCAGAACATATCCTCTTAACAAAAGGCTGCAGATTCCCCTACCCCTGCACCAAAATTTCTGGCCCTTTTTCATAATTTAATTTTCAATTCCAGTAGGTAGATAATGTAGAAAGATGATGCAGATAAGATAGATAGATAATAAATAGACAGATAGATAGAGAAGAATATAGAGTTAACTGTAAACAAAATGCTGAGTTTAAAAATATAAAAAATAAAAAAAACCAGTCTCCTCCCTAAAAGAATTTCCATTCTAATGAGGAAGACAAAACAGCTCAGTAGAACTTGAAAAACTAAGGGGAAGAAAGGGTTTAGAGTTGGTGTTTAGGAGGTGAAGTGGAGGCTTGGTTCCATGCAACACAAGGTCTAATCTCCTTTATCAGAAGATGTCTTTGAAGGTGCAGCTCAGGGTAGATAGGAGGGTGGTGCTGTCCTAGACAATGATAGGGAAATTCAGGAGACGGATGAGCTTTAGGGGAAAAATAACAAATTCTCTTGTGAACATGTTAAGTTTGAGACATTCATTTTTTTTGTTGTTGCTTTTTTTGTTTTGTTTTGTTTTCTGGGCTAGGCGATAGGATTAAGTGACTTGCCCAGGGTCACACAGCTAGTAAGTGTTATGTGTCTGAGGCCGGATTTGAACTCAGGTCCTGCTGAATCCACGGCCAGTGCTCTATCCACTGCACCACCTAGCTGCCCCTGAGACATTCATTTCAAACTAGCAAACAGCCATTTCTTTCTTCTTAACCCTCTTTCCTTCCATTTGTAAGGAAGCTGAGGGATAGTTCATAGTCTATAACATTCTTGTATTTAGCAAAGTTTGTGGTAGCCTCTGAAACATGTTATGAGAAGCAAGCCCAGTTTCAGTAGAAAGAACATCTCATGGGTAGGTAGTCTTGTCCCAGATCACTTTGCATGTGTATGAAGGGCTTGTTTCCATTAAGTTTAGATCCATCTAAGTAATAATCATGATAATATTAAAAACAACAGTAGGAGGAGGAGACAGAGTGGCAGCAGCAGCAGCAGCAGCAGCAGCAGCAGTGTAGTGGGTGAAAGATTGAATGACTGAGGAAACAAAGATTCAAACTCCCAAGCATATTGACTTACTAATCAGGGCATTCAAATTTCCTAACAAATGAGTACCAGGCCTTCCTCAGCTTTGGCTCTGGACCCTGCATACTAGGGGAGACAGATTTTTATGAATTCAACATAATCAAATGAGACCAGTTAATTAAAAGAAAATAATTAAGCAGGATACAAAATTAGGTAATTTGATTTCTAATTGGAGGAAAGATTATGGACTTTCCAAGTTTAGAGGTGAAGAATGAACAGGTACAATTTCCTGAAATCAGAAAAAGTAGGGTCCCACTCTCCCTCCACCCCACCTCCACCAAGAGTTGTATTCAATCAAAGGAACATGGAAACAATAACTTGTTAACCACCTTGGGGTCTGTTTTTGAATAAGACTTATGGGTTGCTTGACATATGTAATTGTGGGAAAACTCCTTGTGACAGCACAACCTAGGTCCTTAGTTAATGGTATCTAAGCAGCCAGTGCAGATGGTCCAGCTACCCAGACACACAAAATTGAGTTTAAACTGTGCGACAAAGTCTTTTTTTTTTGTCAATCTCCATAACTTAATAAAGTTTTTTCAGAAGATACAAATTGAACTAGATCCAAGGGAACTTAGCAAGCTCTGGATTTGGCTCACAAGATAGAATTGGTGTGGTTCCCTAAATTCCAACTACTACCCACAGTAGTATTAGTACTAGTAGTAGTAGTAGTGGTAGTAGTAGTAATAGTAGTAGTAGTAGTAGTCGTGTAGTAGTAGTAGTCGTGGTAGTAGTAGTAGTAGTAGTAGTAGTAGTAGTAGTAGTAGTAGTAGTAGTAGTTGTGTGATAGAAGTAGTGATCGTAGTAGTGGTGGTAATAGTGGTAGTAGCAATGATAATACTTACAGTTTAGATTTATATAATGTTTTTAAAATTTATAAAGCTCTTTGCATATGTTGCCTCATTTGGTTCTCACAACAATCCCTAATTTTGATGCTTTTATTGCACTCATTTTACATGAGTAAAGTGAGTCACACAGAAGTTACATGATTTGCCCATGGTCCCACAGCTAGGCAGTGCCTGAGGCAGGACTCCAGCTTAGATCCTCCTGACTCAAAGACCTATGCACTATCCACTGTGCAGCTTAGCTACTTCCTTCTCTCTCTCTTTTTTTTTTAAATTTGGATATGCCTAGTGATTTATTATTAATGCATCTTGATTTTTCTTTTTCTTTGTCTTTTATTTATCTTTATATGTTATTAGTACAGGTGGGTTTTCTAAATTAGATCTGCATCTCCTCTTCCCTCTTCTCTGCCCCAGTTTATACTTCAGCCCTTAATGCAGTCAGACTGTTTCCCCTCAAAGGGATCACAACTTTTAAAAAATTCTTGTTGTATACCAGCTTTATTCACCCCAGACAAGGCTTTTGGTGACCACAAATATTTGTTTACAACAGGACACGGAACACATGGGACAGTGTGGGGAGGGCTGAAGAAGGGGGAGATACTAACTAGAAAGAAAATGATACAAATGAATTTTTGACAGCTTTGGCTACAGCTAGGGACTTTACACTTCTGACTCTCCTATTTCTTCCTCCTCTGTTCCTCCATATTCAGTAAAAAGAGGGGGGCCAGCAGCAAGCATTCCATCATTTCTGACTTCTGTCCTCCTTCTACTGCATTGTACCATAATCCCAGAAGGACAGGAGAACCAGCATGTAGAAATCAGAGGCGGCTTACCCCTGCCAGTGTCATTTCATCATTCATAGTGCAAGCTGAGGGACAAATATCTTTTTTTTGGCTTTCACTTCTGAGGAGTCTCCAAAGGCAAATTCAGACAGAGGTCACCAAACCTGTCAATTCTGAGTTACCTTCTGATTTGAGTCTCCCACCTCAAATACAATCCTGAAAGGGGGGAGGGAACCAGGGAACCAGGATTATACTTTTATGGTGGCCTTCTTTTACAAATTCAGGATTTAAGCACTAAATATAGTAATTACTCATTGCTTCAATTATTTTAATTGATGCCCCTTCAAATAATTCTCTCTCTCTCTCTCTCCTCTCTCTCTCTCTCTCTCTCTCTCTCTCTCTGACAAAGAGGCAAAAAAACCAAAAACAGTCACTATTTTCAAGGAGCTTAAAATCTAATGGTAGAGACAATATGTAAATAAATAGGTATATATCTGAGGCATAGAGAATAGAAGAGAGGCAGAGCCAAGAGGGTGAGTAAAGGCAGGGACTCACCTGAACTGATCCCCAAAGCCCTCCAAATACATTTAAACAGTGCCTTAAAACAAATTGTAGAAGAGCAGAATCCACAAAAAGACAGAGTGAAACAACATTCCAGCCCAAAATAACTTAGAAGGTCTGCAGGAAAGGTCTATTGCACCACGGTGAGAGTGGAGCATATTCCAGAGCTGGCTGCAGAACTTAGACCAGGCTCCAAGAAACGAGGAGCAGGCCTTGGGGGGGATTGAATCAGTGGTATCAGTGGTGGTTTCCTGAGCTCTCAGCCCACACAAGGTAAGAGGGTCATTCAGCTAACCCGAAGAAGATTACAAAGTTCCCTTTGTGGCACAAGAGGCAGGACTCTGTTGCTTTCCCCATACTTGGATCTGGGCTTTAGTCCTGGGCCTGATTCCTAAGGCAAGGAGGAGAATTAGCACAGCATAACTTTCAGCTGCTAGGGAGAGTGGACACTCCTCACAGTTCCAGGGTGGAGAAAAGTGCTTGTGGTTGCTCACAGACCAGAGCACAGAACAGAAGAGTAGTAAACACACCTCTCCCTAGATCATACTACCTTGAAAGAACTGAAAACTTACATGTCCCTAGAATTGCCTATGAAAACACCTGCACAAAAAACCTGAGGCTTGGAACATTGCCCCCTCCACTCCAAAAGCAGAGCATCACTTTAGCATAGAGTTAAACATCAAGAAATGGGCTGGAAAATGAGCAAACAAAAGAAAAATATCCTGAGTATAGAAAGTTACTATGGTGACAGAGAAGATCAAAACAGAAACTCAGAAGAAGACAACTAAGTCAAAACTCCCCCATCCAAACCCTCAAAGAAAAATATGAATTGGCCACAAGCCATGGAAGAGAATAGAAGACACATCTTCTATTGGAGAAGTTTCAAAGTTATGAGAAGGATAGGGAACTGCAGGAGGTAGAATTTGATCTGAGACTTGTAGGGCTCTAGGGAAATTATGATGCCAAAGTCTTAAGGACATTGCAGCCATTTTGATAATAGGTATGCCATTTGCAATTAAATGAAAAGCATCCATTCTTCCAGTCTCTTTCTTTGATACAAAGAGAGTCTTTATACCCTAAGAAGGAAGAGACAATGCACAGAGAGAAAACTATATACCAATATTTTGTATAAACTTAGACATGGAAATTAAAATAAAATATTTGCAAGTCATCCATGGCAACATATGAGCAGATTGGGTTTATAGGGTCAGGAAGACCTATGTTCAAATCCATCCTCAGACACTTACTAGCTGTGTGACCCTGAGCAAATCAGTTAATCCTTTTTGCTCCAGGTTTCTCATCTGTAAAGTGAGCTACAGAAGGAAATAACAAATCACTCCAGAGTTTTTGCCAAGCAAACCCCAAGTGGGGTCTTGGAGAGTCAGACATGACTGAAATGACTGAACAACAACATCAGCAGATTGTAAATATTTTAAAACATGTTAATAATATAAATATATGACTACATCAACAAATTACAAAAATCCTTTGACAAAATCCAACCATCATTTGTCTTAAATATTCTAGAAAATTTAGTAATAAACAGAACTTTCTTTAACCTAAGAAATAATACCTCTCTACATCCAAGGACACTAATTATATGTAATAAAGAAAAGTTAGTGGCCTTTCCAAAAACTCATGGTTAAAGGAAGGATACTTATTATTGACGCTATTATTTCTCAGAATGCTCTAAATGATAGCTATTGCAATAAGACAGGAAAGAGAAAGAAAGAGAATGTGCATAGACAAAGAGAAAAGAATAGCATCACTTTGTGCAGAGGATATGAGGATTTCTTTAAAAAACCCTAAAGTCAAATAAAAAAATTAAATTGATAAATATAGCAGAGTTTCAGGATATTAATTTACCTAAATCATCAACATGCCTGTATTTCACCAAATAAACCCAGCAGGAACAATGACAACTCAACGTAACTTCAGAAGCTATATAATATTTGGGAGTGTATCTACCCAGATGCAACAATGAATATGATGAATCCAAGTATGAATTTCACTCTGGTGAAATAAAGATGAATTGAATATAGGTATGTATATGAGTTGCTTATGGATAAATGGAGCCATTACAATGAAAATGACAAAAAACACTTCATTAATTTACTCATATCATACTACACCCGTATCAACAACTACACAATTAGAAAAAAAAAACTGTCACCGCTATGGCATTCTGTTGAACCAAAGTTGAAAGAGGTTTCAAATTAATGAACAAATTTCCAATGGGAAAAAGAGGTTAACAATTGATCACATATCTGAATTACTGGCACTAAATTTATTGGCAAAGGTCAGCTAATTGGGATGCAACTTTATTTCTAAAATCACTTTTGAATTGCAACCATAAGTTGACTATAGACGTGAGAGTAAGCAATAGTTAAAGAAAGCCTTCTTTAAGAATCCACCAAGAAGATTCAGTTTCCTACAAGGCAGAGGTGTTTTGATATCCCCAGTGCCCATCCTAGGGCCTCACACATAGTAGGTGTTTAATAAATACTTGTTAATAACAAGGCCAATAAGAAAAAGAGGAGTTTCCTTGTCTGAGTTGTTTGCAGTTAACAATTACAAAATTTGACAACTGATTGGATATTGGAGCTGGGGGACAGTGAGAACCATGGGAGATATAGATGATAAGCAGATTATGTATATGCATATGTATACGGAGAAAGACAGAGAGACAGACAGACAGCGACAGGGACAGAGATAATTTTTGGCCTGCCCACTCAAGACATTGCAATATTCCTTTTAGAACCTAGATATCAATGAAAAACTGCAACTTTTTATCAATGGCAAAGAAATTCCAGTGATAGATACATAGATATGTGTTAAAACTGTATCTTGTTTTGGTCCTCTGACCACCATCCCTTTTCTACTCAGTATAGTGTTTCAGCAGGAAATAAGATTGTCAAGAGGATCTCAAAAATCACATACAAACCATCCTAAAGATCAAAGGAACATAATTTTTAAATTGTTTCACATATTAACTAAAATTCACATCCTGGTAAGAGGTGTCGAATCAGGGGAAACCATCTAGATGCTCCTTCTCAAGGCTTCTGGCTCTATGATGTGTATATTCCTGACAAAATACAGACCTCAGTAGTTTCAGACCAGCAGGGCATCCAAAAGGTGCTGATAACTTTGAGATGACTTTGAAGTTTTACCAATAACTTGGAGATGATTTGGATATGTTGATGACCTAATCCCAAAGTGACACAGAGAGGCATTGGTCTGTTTCCCTAAAAGCCTTATAAAGATGAGATTCAAATTCCTGTCACCCACCCCCAGCATTCTTCCATTTCCATCAGGTCTATGATGCTGAGTGCTCCCAACTCTAATTTCATGAGTGATTTTGTCTGCCTGTCTTCCTTTCTATCCTCTTCCCAATGCTGCCTGCTTTTCCTTCACCATCCCATTCTCTGTCCCCATGCCACCCTCTGCCTCCATACCACTTTTGCTGCTTCTCTCTGTGCCTTATTGAAGTGTGATTGCCATCCTATTTCCAACTGCCAATAATGAACTTTCCCAATGAGTAACCAAAAAATGAGGCATTCTAACAATATCTCATACTTCCATACTTTCCATATCAGTTCAGGTAGACAGATAAGAATATAGAATTAAGGAATTCATTGGGTGCTCATGTGCTATAAACAAAATGCTGAGTTTAAAAATACAAGAAAGAAAGAAAAAAAACCAACAATCCTTCCCCTAAGTGAGTTTCTGTTCTGGTGAGGAAGACAAAACAACTCAGGAGAACTTGAAAAACTAAGAGAAGAGAAGGGTTAGAGCCAGTGGCTAGAAGGTAAAGTGGAGGCTTGGTTCCAGGCAAGATAAGGTCTAATCTCACTTATCAGAAGCTGTCTTTGAAGTTGCAGCTCAGGGTGCATAGAAGGGTGGTGCTGTCCTAGACAGTGATGGGGAAGCTCAGGAGAAGAATGAGCTTTAGGGGAAAGATAATGAGGTCACTTGTTACATGTTGAGTTTGGGACATTTATTTCAAACTAGCAAGCAACCATTTCTTTCTTCTTAATCCTCTTTCCTTCCATTAGTGAGGAAGTAGAGGGATGATTTATATAATCTGATTTCTAATTTGAGGAAAGATTATGGACTTTCCAAGCCTGGAGGGGCAGAGTGAACAGATACAATTCCCTGAAATCAGAAAAAGTGGTGTCCCACTCCTCATGCCACCCTCCCCCTAACCCTGCCAAGTGTCTGTATTCAATCAAAGGAACATGGAAATAATAACTTGCTGATCAGTTTGGGGCCAGTTTTCAAATAAGACATATAGGTTTCTTGAGATTTGTAGTTGTGAGAAAACTCCTTGCATCAACATAATTTAGGTCCTTGTTTAAGGGTATCTAAGCAGGAGGTAGAGGTTTTCCAGCTTCCAAGACACACAGAGCTGAGTTCAAATAAAGCAATAAAATTTTCTGACAATTCTCATAATTGAACAAAAGTTTCTCAGGAGACAGAAATTGAAGCAGACCCAAGGGAACTGAGCTAGCTCTGGAACTGGGTCACAAGATGGAGTCAGTATGGCGGTTTGCTTAATTCCCACTATCAGTTGCTTTCCTAATCCTAGTAGTAGTAGTAGTAGCAGTGGTGGTAGTGGTAGTGATAGTAGTAATGAAAATCCTTATAGTTCACATTTACACAACATTTTATGATTTCTTTTTTAAAACAGTACTTTATTTTACTCCCAGTTACATGCCAAGAAATTTTTAGCATTCATTTCTATAAGATTTTGAGTTCCAAATTTCTCTCTCTCCCTCCCTTCAATCCCCTTTCTGAAAATGATAGCAAATTTGATATAGTTTATACATGTGTTATCATGTAAAAACTATTTCCACATTAATCACAGTTATGAAAGAAGAAACAGATTATAAAAACACAGGAAAGAATAAAGTAAGTGAAAAAATATGCTTTGATCTGCATTCAGAGTCCATCAGTTCTTTATCTGGATATGGATAGCACTTTCCTTTGTGAGACCTTTGTATTTTCCTTGGATCATAAGAAGAGCTGAATCATTCATGCTTGATCATCACACATTGTTGCTGATACTGTGTACAATGTTTTTCTGGTTCTGCTCATTTCACTTTGTATCAGTCTGTGCAAGTCTTTACAGGATTTTCTGAAATCTGCCTGTTCATCATTTCTTATTGCACAACAGTATTCCGTTATATTCATATACCATTGGTTGTTCAGCAGTTCCCCAACTGATGGGCATCCCCTCAGTTTCCCATATTTTACCACCATGAAAAGGGCTGCTATAAATATTTTTGCACATGTAGGCCTTTTTCCATTTCTTATAATCTCTTTGGGATACAGACCTAGTAGCGGTATTGCTTTATCAAAGGGTATGAACAGTTTGATGCCCTTCAGGCACAGTTCCAAATTGCTCACCAAAATGGGTGGATCATTTCACAGCTGGATCAATTGAACTCCCCTAACAGTGCATCAATGTACCATTTTTCCCACATCCTGTCCAATATTTATCTTTTTTTTGTCATATTAGCCAATCTGATAGGTATGAGGTTATATCTCAGAGTTGTTTTAATTTGCATTTTTCTAACCAATAGTGATTGAGAGCACTGCTTCATATACCTATAGATAGCTCTGAATTCTTCATCTGAAAACTGCCTTTTCATATGCTTTGGCCATTTGTCAATTGGGGAATGGCTTGTATTCTAATAAAATTAACTTAGTTCGCTATATATTTGAGAAATACGGCCTTTATCAGTGACACTTTCTGTAAAGATTGTTTCCCAGCTTTCTACTTTCCTTCTAATCTTGGTTGCATTGATTTTGTTTGTACAAAAGCTTTTTAATTTAACAAATCAAAATTATCTATTTCATATTTTGTAATGCTCTTTATCTCTTGTTTGGTCATGACTTCTTCCACTCCCCATAGATCTAATAGGTAGATTATTCCTTGATCTTTTGATTTGCTTATGGTGTCATCTTTTATGTCTAAATCATGCATCCTTTTTGACCTTATCTTGGTTTACGGTCTGAGATGTTGGTCTATACCTAGTTTGTGTCCTATTGTTTTCCAGTTTTCCTAGTAATTTGCATCAAATACTGAGTTCTTATATGCAGTACTCGGGCCTTTGAGCTTATCAAACACTAACTTACTATGATCATTGACTATTTTGTCTTATGTACCTAATCTATTCCACTGATCCACTTCTCTGTTTCTTAGCCAATATCAAATAGTTTTGATTCCTGCTTTATAATATAGTATGAGATCTAGTATTGCGAGGCCAACTTCCTTTGTATTTTTTCATGAATTCCCTTGATATTCTTGACCTTTTGTTCTTCCAGATAAATTTTGTTGTTATTTTTGTCTAACTCTATCAAATATTTTTTGTTAGTTTGATTAGTATGGTACTGAATAGGTAAATTAGTTTAGGCAGACTTGTCATTTTTATTATATTGGCTCTTCCTACACATGAGCAATTGATATTTTTCCAGGTGTTTAGTTTTGACTTTATTTGTATGAAAAGTGTTTTGTACTTGCACTCATATAGTTCCTGGGTTTGTCTTGACAGGTAGACTCCTAGGTATTTTACACTGTTTATAGTTAATATTAACAGAATTTCTCTTCCTATCTCTTGCTGCTGGACTTTATTGGCCATATGAAGAAATGCTGATGATTTATGTGGGTTTATCTTATATCCCACAAATTTGCTAAACTTGTTCATTATTTCAATTAATTTTTTAGTTGATGGTCTAGTGTTTTCTAAGTGCACCATCACATCATCTGCAAAGAATGATATTTTTGTTTCTTCATTGCCTATTCTAATTTCTTCAATTTCCTTTTCTTCTCTTATTGCTATAGCTAACAAATCTGGTACTGTATTGAATAATGGTGGTGATAATGGACATCCCTGCTTCACCCGTGATCTTATTGGGAAGGCTTCTAGTTCATCCCCACTACAGATAATACTTGCTGATGGTTTTAGATAGATACTGCTTATCATTTTAAGGAATACTCCCTTTTATCCCCCCAACTCACTAGTGTTTTTAATAGGAATGAGTGCTGTATTTTGTCAAAATCTTTTCAACATCTATTGAGATAATCATAGGATTTCTGTTGTTTTTGTTATTGATATGGTCAATTATATTAATAGTTTTCCTAATATTGAACCAACTTTGCATTCCTCATATAAATCCCACCTGGTCATAATGTATAATCCTTGTGAATAAATTGCTATAATCACCTTGCTAGTATTTGGTTTCACATTTTTGCGTCAATATTCCTTAGGGAAATCAGTCTATAATTTTCTTTCTCTGTTTTAGCTCTTCCTGGTTTAGGTATCAGCACCATATTTGTGCCATAAAAGGAGTTTGGTAGTCCTCCTTCATCTATTTTTCCAAAAAGTTTATATAGTATTGGAATTAATTTTTCTTTAAATGTTTGGTAAAATTCACTTGTGAACCCATCTGGCCCTGGGAATTTTTTCTAGGGAGTTCATTGATGGCTTTTTCAATTTCTTTTTCTAAGATGGGGTTATTTAGTCATTCTATTTCCTGATCTGTTAATCTAGGTAATTTACATTTTTGTAATTATCCATTTTTCTTAGATTGTCAGATTTATTAGCATATAATTAGACAAAATATTTCCTACTGATTGCTTTAATTTCTTCTTCATTTTTGATACTGGATATATGTTTTTCTTCTTTCTTTTTTAAAAAATCAAATTAACCAATTCCTTATCTATCTTACTGGTTTTTTTCCCCATAAAGTCAGCTTCCAGCTTTATTTTTCAGCTCAATAGATTTTTTATTTTCAATCTTATGAATCTCAGCTTTGATTTTCACAATTTCCAATTTGGTGCTCAATTAGGGATTTTTATTTCATTCTTTTTCTAGTTTTTTTTTTAGTTGCATACCCAGTTCATTAATCTGTTCTTTTTCCATTTTACAGAAGTAAGAATTTAGAGAAATAAATTTTCCCCTGAGTACTGCTTTGGTTGCATCCCATAAATTTTGTTATGTTGCCTCATTGTTGTCATTCTCTTTAATGATATCATTGGTTCTATGATTTGTTCTTTAACCCACTTATTTTTTAGGATTAGATTATTTAGTTAGAAAAGAATTTTTAATCTATATTCCCACTACTCTTTGTTGAAAGTAATTTTTCACTGAATTATGATCTAAGAAGAATACATTTACTATTTCTGTATTTTTACATTTGATTGTAAGGTTTTTATGCCCTATTAAGGGTCAGTTTTTGTGTAGGTGCCCTGTGCTGCTGATAAAAAAAAAAGTTATGTTCTTTTCTGTTTCTATTCAGTTTTCTCCGAAGGTTTGTCATATCTAACTTTTCTAATATTCCATTTACCTCCTTAGTTTCTTTCTTGTTTCTTTTTTGGTTAGATTTATTGAGTTCTGAGAGGGGACAGTTGAGGTCCCCCAGTAGTCTAATTTTGCTCTCTTTCTGTAACTCACTTAATTTCTCCTTTAAGAATTTGGATGCTATACCACTTGGTGCATATATTTTTAGTATTGATATTGCTTCATTGTCTATGATACCTTTTATTAAGGTGTAGTTTCCTTCTTATCTGTTTTAATTAGATCTATTTTTCCTTTTACTTTCTCTGAGATCATGGTTGCTCCTCCTGTTTTTTTTTTCTTACCTCAGCTGAAGCATGACACATTCTACTCCAGACCCTTACTTTTAATCCATGTGCATCTCTCTGTTTCAAGTGTGTTTCTTATAAACAACATATTGTAGGATTATGGGTTTAAATCCATTCTCTTATCCACAACAAAGTCAAAGCTCCTATACCCAAAGCCTCCAAGAAAAATACAAATCAGTCCCAGGCCTTGGAAGGGCTCAAAAAGGATTTTGAGGAGCAAGTAAGAGAAGTAGAGGAAAAACTGGAAAGAGAAATGAGAGTGATGCAAGAAAATCATGAAAAACAAGTCAACAGCTTGCTAAAGGAGACCCCAAAAAATACTGAAGAAAATAACACTTTAAAAATAGCCTAACCCAAGTGGCAAAAGATGTCCAAAAAGCATTGAGGAGAAGAATGCCCTAAAAAGAAAAATTGGCCAAAGGAAAAGGAAGTCCAAAAGGATTACTGAAGAATACTTCCTTAAAGATTAGAATAGAGCAATTGGAAGCTAGTACTTATGAGAAATCAAAGACACTGTAAAACCAAATCCAAAAAAATGGAAAATTAGAAAAGAATGTGAAATATCATTGGAAAAACCACTGACCTGGAAAATAGATCCAGAGAAATAATTTAAAAATATATTGGACTATCTGGAAAGCCATGATCACTAAAAGAGCCTAGATATCATCTTTCAAGAAATTACAAGGAAAACTGCCCTGATATTTTAGAACCAGAGGGCAAATAGAAATTGAAAGAATCCACCATGAAGTGGTAAACAGGAAAGAGAAATCATAAGAGACTTATTAAGGAACTGTTTACATTCCTGCATGGAAAGATGATATTATAGCTCATGAGACTTTGTCAGTATTAGGTAGTTGAGTGAAAAAAATTATATGTGTATAGATAGATAGACAGATAGATAGACATATGTATAGATTAGATATAGATTAGATATAGATATGATATAGATAGATAGATAGAGGCGCAGGGTGAGTAGAAGATGAGGGTCATATCTGGAGAATTAAAATTAAGGGGTGAGAGAGGATTACACTGGAGGAGAAGAGCGAGGTAGAATGGGTGAATTATCTCACAAAAAAAAACAGAACAAAAAGAAAAGGCTCTTACAGTGGAGGGAGGTGAGAGGGAATGAGTAAATCTTATTCTCATAGGATTTGGCTTAAGGAGGGAATAACATACACATTCAGTTGGTGTGGAAATCTGTCTTACACTACTGGAAAATAGGGGGGAGAAGGGACAAGAGAGCAGGGGATTGATAGAGAGGAGGGCAGATTGGAAAGGGGTAATCAGAAGTAAACACTTCTGAGGAGGGACAGGGTCCAAAGAATAGAATAAATGGGCGGGCAGGTATTATTAAGGGAAATAGAGTTTGTTTTTCACAGCATGTTACTATGGAAGTGTTTTGCGTAACTGCACAAGTATAACCTCTATTGAGTTGCTTGCCTTTTCAATGAGGATGGTTGGGAGAGGGGAGAAAATTTGGAACCGAAAGTTTTAAAACACATGTTTTAAAAAAATGCTTTCACATGCAATTGGGAAACAAGAAATACAGGAAATAGGGTACTGAAATCTATCCTGCTGCATAGGAAAATAGAAGGGAAGGGATAAGAGAAGGGGGGAGAGATAGAAGAGAGGGCAGACTAGGGGAAGGGATATTCAGAATGCATGCCATCTTGGGGTGGGGAGGGCGAGATGGGGTGAAAATTTGGAACTCAAAATCTTGTAGGAGTAAATGTTGAAAACTAAAAATAAATTTTTAAAATAATTTTAAAAAGAAAGCTCAAAATCTCTGTATTTCTTGAAATGACCACTATTTTCTCTTGATGTAGTGTGCTTAGTTTTGCTGGGTGATTCTTGGTTGGAGTTCTAGCTCCTTTGCCTTCCAAAATACCGTGTTCCATGACCTCTGGTCCTCTACTGTTGCGGCTTCCAAGTCCTGTGTAATCCCAATTGTGACCTGACAATATTTGAATTTTTTTCCCCTCTGGCCACTTGTATTTTTTGCCTTGACCTCATAGTTCTGAAATTTGGCTATAATGTTCCTTAGATTTTTTTTTTTAATTTAGATCTTTTTTTCTGAGGTGAGTGGTGTTCTTTCATTGCATATTGGCCTTCTGATTCCAGAACATCATGGAAGTTTTCCTTGATAATTTCTTGAAAGATGCTGTCCAAGTCCTCATTTTGATTATGACTTTTAGGTAGTCCAGTGATTCTGATATTGTCTCTCCTGGATCTATTTCCAGGTAACTTGTTTTTCACATGAGGTCTGCTACATTTCTTCTATTTTTTTCATTCTTTTGAATTTGTTTGAATGATTCTTGATGTCACATAGAGTCATCTGCTTCCACTTGCCCAATTCTAACTTTTAAGGCATTGTTTTCCTCACTTAGTTTTTGTACTTTCTTTTCCATTTGGCCAATTCTACTGTTCAAGCAGTTTTCAGAGCTGTTGACCCTTTTTCATAATTCTCTTGCATCACTCTCATTTCTTTTCTCAATTTTTCTTCTACCTTTCTTATATGATTTTTAAACTCCTTTTTTAGCTTCTCCATAAGTCCTTTCTGGGCTTGAGAATACTTCCCATTTTTCTTTGGGGTTTGTGTCTTGGTCTTCCCTGTGAACATAATAACTTTCTATGGTCAATTTTTTTTTCTGTTTTTTTTTTGCTCATCTTTTTTTTTTTTGGCCTTTTTCTTCTCTTTTAAATTTGATCTCTGCTTGCAGGGTGGAAGTGACTGTGTCTCAGGCTTCCTGTGCCAATGGCTGCAGGCCCTGGCTGTTTACCTGCTGCTATGCTGATGTTGCCCTGAGGCCCATGGGAGACCCTGGTGTTGTGTGTTGTGTTGAGGGTGGTGGAGGGTGGCTGGTGCTATTGCAGATTGTAAGGTTCTGGCAGCTTACCTGGTGCTGAGCTAAGGTCCTAGAGGTGGCGTCTGGCATGTGCTCAGTCTGGTGAGGTTTTTTTGCATTTCCCTGGGTCTACACTGAAGCACATAGAGGTCCGGCCTATATTTTTGTCATGCTAGAGGATGCCTTTCTGCCCAGAGCCTAGCTGAAGCACTTGGTGGTTCTCAGAGCTGGAGTCTGCCACTTCCTCTGGCTATGCTAAGGCATGAGGAGGTCCTGGTATTGGTGTTTGCCTGTTCCACCACACTGGGGCTCAGGATCTCCTGATTGTTTGCTGAGACACTTCCTCTCCTGGAATGTACTCCCTTTTTATTTGAATGAGACAGGCATTTCTTACAGATTCTCTAAGTCTCCTGGGCTAACAGACCAATCCTCCCTGTCTTCCTGCTAGTCCAGTGTTCCAGGATGTGTTCTGGGGCATTGTTTTATGGTTGTTTTGAGGTAAATATGGGAGAGGTACAATGATTTACTGCTTATTTCACCATCGTGGCTCCTGAAAGTCAATAAGCATTTGAAGATTTGTAAAATTCTTCACATATATTATTATCTCATTTGGTTCTGACAAAACCCCTCTAATTTAGGAGATTTTCATGCCCTCATTTTATAGATGAGAAAACTGAGGCACAGAAAATGTAGGTGATTTCCCCATGTTCAAACAGCAAGGTAGTGCTTGAAATAGGACTCCAGCTTAGTTTTTTTTCTGATTCAAAGTCCTGTGCCCTATCCACTGTGCAGCTTAGCTGCTTTCTGTGTTTTGGAAATGTGAACATACCAGTGATTTACTATAAGTATAGATTTCATACATGTGAATATTCCAAATTAGATCTGCCTTTGCTCTTCCCTTCATTCTGCCCCACTTTGTTCTTTAGGCCTCTGTGGAGTCAGGCTAGTACTTCTGTCTCCTTAAATGGATCATAACTTTTTACCAAATCTTTATGAGTAGTACACCAGCATTAGTCATACCAGACAAGGCTTTGGTGAACAACAAATCATCTTTGTTTATACCTAATTAAAGAACATATATACAGGACAGGGCAAAGAAGGGAAGGGAATAATCCTAACTGGAAGAAAAATGGCACAAATGAACTCTGACAGCTTTGACTACAGCTAGGGACTTCAAACTTCTGTCTCTCCCATCTCTTCCTCCTCTTGCTCCATGGTCACAAAATATGGCAGGGCCAGTAGTAAGCAGCCCATCATTTATGGCTTCCATCCTCCTCCTACTGCATTGTGCCAGAATCCCAGGACAGCAGCATCAGAAATCAGAGGTGGCTCAATCCTGTCAGGGGTGCTTCATCCTGCATGGCACAAGATGCAGGACAAATGCCTTTCTTCTGGTTTTCACTTCCCAGGATTCTCCAAAGTAAAATTCAATCAGAGGTCTCTAAACCTGTCAGTTCTGAGTTCGCATCTAATAGAGTCTCCCACCTTAAATTAAATTCTGTAAGAAGAGGTAACCAGGGATCCAGGATTGTACCTTATGATGGCCTTCTTTTCCACATTCAAAACTTAGGGAGTAAGTATAGTAATTAGTCATTGCTTCAGTTAACTTTACTGATGCCCCTTCAAGTAATTCTCTCAATCTCTCTCTCTCTCTCTCTCTCTCTCTCTCTCTCTTTCTCTCTCTGTCTCTCCCTCCCTCCTTCCCTTTCTCTCTCTCTGTAGCAAAGAACAAAAAGAGTCACTGCTTTCAAGGAGCTTGTAATCTAATGATGGAGAAAACAAGTAAATAAATAGTTATATATTTGATACATAGAGAATAGAAGAAACATAATTTTGGAGGAGAAGCCTCAATTATGTGGGAAGAATAAAGACCTGAAAGAGGCGAGATTTGATATGGACTTGTAGAACTCTAGGAAAATAATGATGCCAAAGTCATAAGGACATTGCAGTCATTCTGATAATACATAAGTTGTTTGCAATTAAATGAAAATCAGCCATCATTTCATTCTTTTCACAGTATAATCATCATCTTCATATCAAAAGAAGGGAAAAACAATGCATAGAAAAAATTACATGCTAATATTCTGTATAAATATAGACACACTGTATTAAATAAAACATTAGTAAGGTAGCAAAGGCAACATATTTGAAAGATTATATATATTGGGTTTATACTGCTAATCCTGGAGTCAGGACGATCTGAGTTCAAATATGGCCTCAGAAACTTACTAGCTTTGTGACTCTGAGTAAATCACTTAATCCTGTTTTCCTCCGTTTCATCAGCTATAAAATGAGCTGGAGAAGGAAGTGACAAAACACTCTAGTATCTTTGCCAAGAAAAGGCCAAATGGGGTCATGAAGAGTGAGACATGATTGAAATTACTAAACAATAGCATCAACAGAAGTGTAAGGTTCATTCAACTTCAGACAGATTGTAAATATATTGTCATATTAATAATTAAATAAAATAAACAGATGACTATGCCAACAGATGACAAAAATACTTTTGACAAAATCCAATCCTCATTTATCTTAAATATCATACAAAGCATAGTAATAAATGAAACTTCCTTTAACCTAGTAAATAATACTTATCTACAAGCACTAAATATATAATAAAGAAAAGTTAGTGGCCTGTGAATTCGTTCCAGATCACCCAGTCCTGTTTGAGGGGTCTCAACCTCTCACACCACAACAGGAGTGGCCTTAAAGAAAAGAATGTCAGAGCTGAGAAGAAGGGATATCAGAACTGGGAGAACCCTTTCAACATAGAAGATGAGAACTAGGAGTGGCCTCAACACCACAAAATTTCATAGAAGGAAGGGCCCAAGCAGTTTAAGATTGGCAAAGTGCTTGCCAAATAAGGTTTAACCTTACAATATAGCCTTGAGGTAAGTGCTTTTATCACCCTCTTTTTATACATGAAGTAACTGAGGCAAAGAAAAGTTAACTGGTTTGGCCAGGCCCACAACCTAATAATTATCTGAGGTCTAATCTGAACTCAGGTCTTTCTGACTCCAGATCCAAGACTCTAAACCCTATGCCACCTAGCTTCCCATCCTGGGACCTCATGGAGTAACTGTTGTTTAGTCATGTTCTGACTCTTTTAAGACCAGCATCGCACAGTTAGTAACTTTCTAAGGTGACGTTTGAACTCAAGAAAATGAGTCTTCCTGACTTCAGACCAGATACTCTGTCTACTATGCCATTTACCAGCCTCATAAGAGAGTTCTTAGAACATGCAAAACTATGAACCAGAAGCAGTTAAAAATAACAGCAACAATTTAGGTCTTCTCTGTTCCATGGGCCACAGTAAGGGTAGGGACAGGATTATTTAGAAACCACCATCCTAAAATACCTATTATAAACAACTTTATTTTAATAAAATTTGTATCTGGCCTTTGCTGTTGTTCTTAAATAAAACTTAGATCCTACAACACAAAGCCCAGGAGAGAACATGAAGACAGAGTGGTTGGCATGGATAAAGGAAAAATGAGGGTCAAAAACATAGTTCCATGTACTACCACCATCAGCTAAGACAAGTACTTATGCTATTATGATCAGTAGTGAATGCAGAATAATTTTTAAAAGTAAGGTTTTAAGTTGACAGGATTTGAATGGAATCTCTTTTGTCCTTTGAAATTCCTGCACTGTTAAGATACACTGAGGGATTAAAATAAAAACTCTTTTCAAAAATCTTAAAAGAAACAAAATCCTAGAATGTCAGATTAAGGTGGGGCCTGAGGGCATAGAATGTCAAGACTGTTAGAGAGTTGGAAAAAGAATATCTAGTCTAGGAGATGACACAGAGAACAGAGGGTTGGTTAGACCTGGCAGGCCATTTAGAAGAAGGGATATCAGTGACAGGAGAGCCCTTACAACATAGAAGGTGAGAAGGAAGAAAGGCTGGAACAACAGAGGATGTTACCTATTGAAGGACCCTCAGAATATAGAAAGTAGCTAGCATTTATTAAGTACTTTAAGATTGGGAAAGCCTTGGCTAATATTCTCTTCTGTTATCCTCACCACAAACCAGTAAGGTGGGAAAGGGAGGCAAGAAATGCTGAAGAGTTTCTCCCAGTGTCACAGATCTGGGAAATGTCTGAGGTCATGTTTGAACTGAGCTGTTTGTGACTCTAAGCCCTCTGCCAGCTTGCTTCCTATCTTGAGGTATGGGGCCTTGGATACCAGAAGTCTTGGAGCCTCCATTTCCTTTGTAAATAATGATGCCCCCCAGGGAGGGTGGGAGAATCAAATGAGATCCTGCATGTGTAGGCCAGGCTTGGAAGTGCTCTCCCAATCCACATTCACACTGGCAGCCCAGAGGGCTTCTCTAGCATCTCCCTTATGGGTTTTAGAGGTAGCCCTGAGACTTTGTGGGAGAGGGGGCAGTCATGGCTCATGATCTCCTTATAGTGTTTTCTCTGTGATTAGCAACTGAATTAACTAACCCATCTACCTTAATTAAATTCAGTAGTACATATGTACTTCTGTGATAGTACAAAACCCTGCTCTTCCTGGCCAAAAGAACACACACCCCCAGGCCCAAGGTCCTGACACATTTTCCCACCCATATAGTCTTTGGAAGTCTTCTACCTCTAACATGGTCCTTGGGGAGGTGGAGAACACTGCAGAAGGACAGTGATTTGCCTTCACTCTTTGTGAGATGAATCAACCCCACAAAGATTATGTAAATAGCTACAATAATCCAGGTAATGAGCTCAAGCTCCACTCCTCTGTGACTTACATTTTCATCAGGTGAAATAAAGGCAATCTCATATTTGCTTTGTTGTGAGCCTGATTGTTCTCATTGAATATAAACTTCCTTTACTCTTTCTTTGTGTTGACCTAGACAAAAGTCAAGTGTTGATGTGCCCTGGGAAACAATGAGTATAAGCTAAAGACTCCCTTTAGAGGCCCAGGTGTTCACGGAAAAGAAGACTGGCAGTAGTGTCATCTCTAGATTTGTGTTAAAATGCTGCTTCTTGTGCTTTGTACCAATGTGACCTTGGGCCAGTCATGTCTTCTCCCTATGTGTCAGTTTTCTCAGCTGTAGAATGAGTAGATTGGACTAAATGGCCTGTGAGGTCCTCTGCAGTTTTAATGTCAGGATCCTCTGCCCAGCTTAGCTAAGTGCAGCCTGAAGGATGCCCACCAAAGGCACAGTGACTCCTGAAGAACTAGGAGATGTTGATGAAGTTACATAGTTACAGGTGAGACCCATAATGTATCTTGGAATTGTAATATTGTCTTAAACTTTCTTCAAGAGACAGTATGATCTTCCTTCCTCTTTGTACAGAGGTAGGGGATTAGATGTGCAGAATATTATATATATGTTCAGGTGTGGTCATAGTGTGGGTCAGATTTTCTCACTGCTTTTGTCCATTATGAGTGAGAGTCTGTTGGGGAGGGGAATTAAGTTAAA
>NW_027556291.1:77773462-77818093 GCF_003287225.1 Phascolarctos cinereus
AGTATAACAGGAGGTGATGGACGGTGAATATCACTCAGAATTTGGGAGTAGAGGAAGAGGACTAGGATCTCAGCCCTACTACTGAGGACAATGACTACAGCTGTAACCTGATTTACTATCATGATTTTCTATACTCCCCATGTGACCGTTTTTTGAATTTACTAGCCCTGCTCACAAATACCAATATTTACCTCATGCCTGATATCACAATGGTCAGGTCTCATTCAAATTTTTGATATTTCTTTCATAAATTTTCTTCAAAACTAAAATCACCCATTTTTTTAAATATATTTACTCTGAATATTGTTCTCAAGAGTGGTAATATCAAGGTGTCACTCAAGTATTTGGAACACTGAAGGTGAAACCCACTTAATGATGTTTCCACTGCTATAAATTCTTGTCCCATATCAGATGAACTTTGCTATAATGAAGAGTTCCACAAGTAATTTTTTTGTAACTTTATTTGTTTATTTATTTTTAATTTTAATTTTGAAAATTTTTAACATATGTTTTTCAAATTTTGGGTTACAAATTTGCTCCATTCCTGCATCCCCATCCACCCTCATTGAAAAGGCAAACATCTCAATACGTTATAAATGTGTAGTCACGCAATACACTTCCATAGTAGTCCTGTTGTGAAAAACTAAGTGTATTTCCCTTCATCCTAACCTACCCACCATTTCTTCTATTCTCTCTTTTGACCCTGTCCCTCCTCAGAAGTGTTTGCTTTTAATTATTCCCTCCCCCAATCTGCCTTCCCCTCTATCAACCCCCTGCTCTCTTGTCCCCTTCCCCCCATGTTTTCCTTTTGGGTAAGATAGATTTCCATGCCCCATTGTATATGTTATTCCCTCCATAAGCCAAATCTGATGAGAATAAGATTAACTCACTCCCTTTTATCTTCCCCTGTTTCCCCTCCATTGTAAGAGCCTTTAATTTTCTGTTTTTCTTTTGTGAAATAATTTACCCTGTTCTATCTCTCACTTGCTCCTTCTCCCAGAGGAATCCTCTCTCACACCTTAATTTTAATGTCCAGATATCACCCCTTTATCTTCAACTCACCCTGTGCCCTTTATCTATCTATCTATCTATCTATCTATCTATCTATCTATCTATCTATCTGTACATACACATAATTTGTCCCCTCCAACTACCCTACTACTGACAAAGGTCTCATGAGTTACAAATGTCATCTTTCCATGCAGAAATGTAAACAGTTCAACCTTAATAAGTCTCTTATGAGTTTGCTTTCCTGTTTACGTCTTCATGTTCCACTTGAGTCTTGTATTGAAAGTCAAATTTTCTACTCAGCTCTGGTCTTTTCATCAAGAATGCTTGAAAGTTCTCTGTTTCACTGAATGACAACTTTTTCCCCTGAAGGATTATGGTCAGTTTTGCTGGGTAGGTGATTCTTGGTTGCAATCCTATCTCCTTTGCCCTCCGGATTATTATACTCCATGCCCTGTGGTCCCTTAATGTAAAAGCTGCTAAATCTTGTGTTATCCTGATTGTGTTTCCACAATACTTGAATTGTTTCTTTCTGGCTGCTTGCAATATTTTCTCCTTGACCTGGGAACTCTGGAATTTGGCTACAATATTCCTAAGAGTTTTCTTTGGGGATCTCTTTCAGGAGGTGATCAGTGCATTCTTTCCATTTCTATTTTGCCCTCTGGTTCTAAAATGTCAGGGCAGTTTTCCTTCATAATTTCTTGAAAGATGATGTCTAGGCTCTTTTTTTGATCCTGGCTTTCAGATAGTCCAATAATTTTGAAGTTCTCTATCCTTGATCTATTTTCCAGAGGAGTTGTTTTTCCAATGAGTTATTTCACATTCTCTTCTATTTTTTCATTCTTTAGAATTAGTGTTACAGTGTCTTGATTTCTCATAAAGCCACTAGCTTCCAATTGCTGTATTCTAATTTTTAAGGAAGTATTTTCTTCAGTAAGCTTTTGGACTTCCTTTTCCATTTGGACAATTTGCTTTTTAGGGCATTTCTTCCCCTCATTGGCTTTTTGGACCTCTTTTGCTATGTGGGTTAGGTTTTTTTTAAGGAGTTATTTTATTCAGTATTTTTTGGGGGATCTCCTTTAGCATCACTCTCAGTTTTTCCTCTACTTCTCTTACTTGCTTCTCAAAATCCTGTTTGAGCTCTTCCATGGCCTGGGCCCGATTCATATTTTTCTTGGAGGCTTTGGATGTAGGAGCTTGGGCTTTACTGTCTTCTTCTGGTTGTATGATTTGATCTTCTTTGTCACCAAAGTAAGATAATATAGTCAGATTCTTTTTGCACTGCTTGCTCATGATCCTGGCCAACTACTTGAGTTATAAACTCTTTGTTAAGTTAGGAGTCTATTTCCAGTGTGGAGAATGCACTGTCCCAACCTTCAGGGATTTGTGCAGCTGTTTTCAGAGATACTTCTAAGGACCTGTAAATTTTCACTTCTTCCAAGTTGCTATGATCAAGGGCAAGGTGTTTATTCCTTTCCTGGCCTCTGCTCTGGTCTATGAGAGACCAAAAGCACTCTTTTGTGTCTTGGAACTGTGAGACAGGTTTCCTCTCTACAGCCAGTACAAGCTGCACCACGCCAGCACTCCTCCATGCCCCAGGACCACCACCCAGAACTTTGGCCCAGATCCAAGCACAGGGAAAGCAAGAGAATCCTGCCTCAGCACCAGCAGAGAGATCCCCGCAATCGCCCTCTGATCAGCCACTCGATTCCCCCTCAGTCTGTGGGCCAGAAGCTCAGGAAACAGCCATTGCCCCGGGGCCAAGCTTGGGAACTGGAACTGAGACCACCTAGCTTCTCTCTCTCACCACAGACACAGACATTTCCCACTGGCCTTCTAAGTTGTCTTTGGCCTTCATGGGTAGAGAAGTCTGGAGACCACCACAGCTGTTCATGATTCAGTCCTCTGAGGCCTGCTCCAGGTTCGTTGAGGCCTGTGAACCCATGCCAAACTGCGTTCCTCTCCCCCACCAGGCACGATATACCTTTCTGATTAACCATCCAGGCTGTCTTCGGCTGGAAATTTGTTTCACTCTGTCTTTTTGTGGGTTCTGCTGCTTTAGAATTTGTTCAGAACCATTTTTTATAGGTATTTGGAGGGGTTTGGGGAAGAGCTCAAGCAAGTCACTGCTTTCACTTTCCTTTTGGATCAGACCCCACAGGTAATTTTGATACTGATGATTTAACCAGAATTCCTATTTACACTGAAGGAATTTATTACTCACTCCCTTTCATAAATGCAGGACTTCCTTTAGCTCCATTCTTTTTTCCCTTAACCAGGAGCAAACTGTCCCACAAGTTAAAAATCCAATAAAAGTTGACTCTGGAATTCATCTGAGTGTAATATAAGTAGTTGGACACAAGACAAGCAGCCTTAAAGTAACCATGAAATGATGATATTAATTGATGTCATTAAATGAGGACATTTGAAGTATGTTTCCTTGTCCTAAACTTTTAAGTTAACTCCAATATCCTGTTTGAATACAAGATGTCCCTGAAAGACTGTGCTATGGTCCTCAATGCCAATTAATTGGTCAACAAGCATTTATTAAGTACCTGCTTTTTACTAGTCATCGGGGACAGCCTTTGCGATGATGCACAGATGGGAAATGAAATGTCACATGTGAGGAAGAGTAAGCAGGCAACACTTGCTGAATAGAGCTCCAGAAGGGGAATAAGCCCCTCCTACCTTTCCAGTCTTCTTGCACCTTAGTCTTTGAACCAGTGACACTGGCCTCCTGATTGTTCCACAAACAGAACATCCATCTCTCACCTCCCAGCATTTTCTCTTGCTGTCTCCCATACTTGGAATGCTCTTCTTTCTCATGTCTGCCTACTCAGTTCCCTGGCTTTCATTAAGTCCCAACTAAAATCCAATCTTCTATAAGAAGCCTTTCCTTATCCCTCTTAATCCTAGTGTCTTCTCTTGGTTCATTATTTCCTATTTGTTCTGTATATGATTTGCTTGTATGTATTGATTAGTTATCTCCCCCCTTAGAGGTGGAGCTCTTTGAGGGCAGGGATAGTTTTTGCTTCTTTTTGTATTCCCAGAGTTTAGCACAGTGCCTGGCACATTGTAGGTACTTAATAAATGTTTACTGATTAATGCTATTATTCTTGAGTAGTATATGATAACGCTATAAAAGTTGGATGTAACCAGGGTTGCAAGGGCTTTAAATGGCAAACTGAGGTGTCTGTGTTTGATCTTAGATATAATGGGGAGCCAATGGAGTTTATTGAGCAGATTGATTGCCTGGGGCATTTGAAATATCTCTTTGGCTGCTGAGTGAATGATGGGTCAGAGAGGAGGAAAATCCAGGCAAGTGAAGTCCAATTAGGAGGCTATTGAAATAGTCCATGTGAGAAATGGTGAGATTTTGTGAGAAGAAAGGCAATGGACGTACTCTGAGCACGGGGGTAATGAGAAAACCTCACAGTAAAGTGGATACAGGGCTCAAGGAGAGTGAGGATCATGGAATAGAGCCAGTGGCCAGGAAGGGAGGTGGAAGGTTGGAATCATAGGAACTTTGAGTGATTCTTTGCATTGCATATTGCATTCAACAACACTGGAATGGCTGAAAATGTTTTGTTGACTCTCATAACCAAATACAGCATAGGAGGACAGGGACAGATGAGCAGCAACTTAGCCAGGGATAGAGTCACATAGGAACCTGTAGTAAAAGGGAAGTCCCTCAATAGTAACGAAGAAAGCCCACTCAGGAAGGTGGAATTAGAAAAGTGACCCACTGGCAAACTTGTGGGACAGTTCATCAACCCATTCTTATTAAATGTGGGAATAATTAAGCCTAAACACTGCCAGCCTTGTGTAACAGCAGCTAGTGTAGGTTTAGAGCTGGGAGGAATGTTTGTGTAGCCACAAGGACAGCATTTCCTTTCTAGTTCAACAGTAGATGGACCTATCTGCTGACTGTACCGCTGTAGCATTCCAATGAGTTTGAAGATGTTTAAGGGGGTCTGTGCCATCTGAGAAACAGGCATCGCCTTGTTCTGGGAGCTCAGAAAACCAATGGCTTAAGGTTGCAAGAGGGCATTTCATTGGAAGTCCACCAAGACTAATTTCTGTGACAGTCTATTGCTAAGCAAGGGTCTCTTGTAGGTGGCTAACTCTCCTTGGGCTGGGCCTGGCATAGCTCTGAATATATCACTTCCATTTAATGATGGATGATTGTTGGGTTCCACCTGCCTTGAGAGATTTGGCATTAGTAAGCACCCATTGTGAATGATTTGCATTTCTGGCCAGAGAGGGCTTAGAATGTCTCCAATCAGTTCACACTAGGATCCAGGAGCAAGGAAGGAGCTATTTTTCAAATGAGGTATAGCACAGCATAGTTCCATTCAGTGCTGGGATCTAGCACCCTAAATCATGGGACTCACCTCATCTTGTGGCCATAGACTACATCCTGCATTAGTGTCATTTATGGATACTTGTAGTTAGGGTGCTATCATCAGCCAGCAGGAGGCCCAGGGGTGGGTTTGCCTGAATTTTGTCGAGGTTAGTTGCTCAACTATTATGGCTTAATTAATCAATTCCCAAGTCAAGGACCAGGGTGCCAGCTTCCTCATTAGGGCCTACCCACAAGAGGTCATAAATAATGGACTTCCCTCACATGGAGGAAACTTTTATTTAGCTAGAGTCCATGCCACCACAGGTGGCAACTAGTAGGACTGTTAAGCTGGCCATGTCATAGGACCATAAAAGAGTATTACATGCCTACTCAGGTAAAGGCAAACTGGTCCTAGTCTACTATCTGACTAGGACCTGAGCAGAATGCAGAGCCAAGTAATTGACTGCATACCAGTCTCTGAGGACGACCACCAGCTGATCTTTAATAGTCACAAGGTCAGACACCACCAGAGCCACCAAATCAGCTTCTCTTTTCAGGCTGAGGTCATCTGGGTCAGTCTCCAAGTGCCACTGTCCTTCCATGATATACCAACAGAACTGTTGAACTGAAAGGTTTGCCTGAGGACTCTGGCATTCAGCACCTCCCATATCAACACCTGTCTATTTCACACACCTCTACCCAGGGACTTATACCACACAGTAAGATGGGGCCAATACTGGGGGAGGAGAGTGTGTTAGAGACAGCCCCCTGGCCAACTGTGAAAGCTAGGATGTAGGCAGTATTACAGGAGTGGAGCCATCCCTGGGTCTGATTCAATCCCTTAAGCTGTTTCATCAAGTCAGTTATTAGAATGCTCACATTGTGGGAGCTTCCAATACTGCCCATCTCACTGATGCTTTGGCACCTCATGGATTTAAGCCATGGCAACTAGGGTGACTTGAGTCCCCAGAGTCCAAAAGTCTCAGATCATAAGAAGCCCTTCCATGGGGCCACTGGAGAATCAGAGGCATAAGAAGTTTGGTCCCCTGAGGACACTTGTCTGGGGATCAGGACCCACCCTAATCTAGTGTGGTCTCCCTAAGTGGAGTGAGGTCAGGGGAGAGGGCAGAGACCTTGGTGCCACCCATGTCCTCCTTTGAGAGCAGAGGCGTGATGGGAGCAGTCAAGGATTGCTCAGTTCCCATGACATCTCAAAAGCGAGGCCCCCATGGATATCTCAAAAATAAGCATATTCAAAAAGAATGCATCTTTCTTCCTCCCCATTCCTTAAATTTCTTTAATACTACTGAGGGTCTCAGTGTCCTCCCAGTCACCGAGGCTTGCAGCCTCCATGTGCCCCACAACTCCTCACTCAAATGCACCCACAGTCCCATGTGTTGCCAAGGTCTGTTGATACTACCTTCATATCTTCTATATACTTCCCTTTATCTCCATGCCCAGCTGCCCCTCTGGTGAAGGCCCTTATCACCTCACACCTGGATTGTTGCAGTAGACTTTTCGGTGCTATGTCAATTAGTTACCCCCTCCAATCCATCCTCCACTCAGCTCCCAAAGGGATTTCCTAAAGTGCAGTACAGAACATGTCACCCCTCCACTTAGTACATTCCACTGGCTCCCTATCACTACCACAGAGCTTGGAATAGAACAGAAATCAGATTATTGTCTTTGAAAGCACTGAAAGCATGCAGGACCTCATCTTGAGGAGATGTTCCTGGCATTTCAAAAAGAAAAAAAATAACAGCACGCAGGAATATAGTAGCAAGACCAGCCCAGACATTTCATCCAGAATTCCACAGAGCCTGGCCCTAATATGAAGTCCAATACCAGGTAGAAGGCTAAAAGAATGAGGAAACCAAAAATCTTACTATCCTCAAAAGCTGTTATGGTGATAGGGACATTCAAGTCATAAACCTAGAATGAGAGACTGACTCTAAAATAGCTACATGTAAGTCTCAAAGAAAAACACAGCTTAGGCACAAGTTTACCTTGAATTCCTGAAAGACATGAAGCAAGGGTTGAGAAAAGAATTTTAAATGTTTTTATAAATGACATGAGAACATGGAAAAGTGGAAATCAAAGGAGAACAAAGGAAGAAAGAATGGACCTCTTGGTGGTGGGGTGGAGTTGGGAAGCCTCGCTTTTATTTTTTTCTGTCTGCAGTTTGTGTGTGGATGAAGTTACTGTTGTTTCTCATTGGATTCATTGATCATTTGGGGGGTTCCTGTGGAAACTTAAGGGTTTTGCTTAAGTATTCACATGGAAGATGGGCCATGTGCCCATTCAGGCAGCCATCTTGGCAGGAAGTTTGATCTATTATATTTGTAAGGTTCCTTTCTAGCTGAAACATTTGGTATTTGGAGGTTCTTTCCAGCTCTGACATTCAGTGTTCTAAGATGCCTTTCAGCTGTGACAGTTTATCATCTTAGGACCCTCCCAGGTGGAAATGTGTGTTCTCAGCTTCTTTTACTTCTGACATTTAGCATTCTGAAGGTGTTCTGAAGGTGCTGAGGTCCCTCCAAACCATGTCAGAACACTTTCTGTTCTAAACATAAGAGCGCACACATAGATGGTGTGTGCAAGAATACTTTATCCTAGGGCCCCTACTCCCCCAAAAAACTTCTGATTTTCTATGTTCTAATACTCCTTCTAGCTCTTAAGGTTCTGTTTTCTCAGATTCCTTTCAGCTCTGACATTCTGTATTCAAAGTTTCCTCCATGTCTGATAGTGTAGGACCAAATGTCAAACCCATGTGTTACATTCTATGTTCAAAGGTCCCTTCTGGCTCAGACATTCCATTTTTTTTCTTTTTAAAAAATTTTATTAATTTATTTTGATTTATCAACAAGCATTTCCATATGCTTTGGAGTTTCAAATTTTTCTCCCCCTTTCTCCCCACCACTCTCCTCAAGACGGCACACAATCTCATATAGGCTATACATTTACATGCCCATTAAACATCATTTCACAGTAGTGAAGTTGTAAGTAAAAATTAAAACCAATAGGAGGAACAATTAGAAAGAGGAAACAAAACTCAACACAAGAGGAAAAAAATGATAGCGATTCAACTTGCATAGTTTTTTCTTTGCATGTGGATAGCATTTTCCATCACGAGGCCTCTGGGGATGTCTTAGATCCTTGTATTGCTGAGAAGGGTAAAGTTTAATAATATTAGTCATCGCCCAAGGTGGCTGTTATTGTGTACAAATTTCTCGTGGTTCTGCTCACTTCACTCAGCACCAGACTTTCCAGGTTTTTCTGAGGTCAGCCTGTTCATCATTTCTTATAGCACAATAGTATTAAATTACATTCATATACCACAACTTGCTCAGCCATTCCCCAATTGATGGGCATGCTCTCAATTTCCAATTCTTTGCCACCACAAAAAGAGCTGCTATGAATATTTTCCAGACATTCCATTTTCTAGGTGCCCCGCAGGCACTGATAGGTTCTGCCATCCAGGGGCCCTCCACAACTGATGTTCTATGTCCTCAGATTACTATCAGCCCTGATATTCTGTGTTCTGTTGCCCCCTCCACTTGTGACGGTCTATGTTCTCTAGTCCGTATTAGCTCTGACAGCCTGTATTGTAGTTTTCTTTCTCTGAATTTTCGGCCTCTGTCTTCTGTGGTTAGGATCACCTTTGACTCACAGAAGGTGCTTGGTAGGACCACTTCTTGCCCTCTTCTTGCAAACAATTTAGATGAAATTGGAGATAGTTGCTATTTAAATATTTGAGAATTCATTTGTGAATCTATCTTCCTTGGCTTTCCCCTCTGCATCTAGAAGTTCATTTGCATATTTCCCTTTCTTTTATATGATTGGGCTATTTTAATTCTCTATTTTTTATTCTCTTCATCTGGTGTTTTATATTTTTGTAATATTTATCATATCTGTTGGTATATACCTGGACAAAATTGTTTCTAATCATTTCCTCTATTTTATCTTCTTTTATTTGTGATTTTGGCATTTGATTTTCCTTTTTAAACAGAATCAAGTCAGTCAATGATTTGAGTTCACAAGGTTTTCTTTTTTAAGCAGCCTCCCAGTGTCATCATTTCAGTTTTGAATCTATGCTGATTATCAGAATTTTTCATGTTTACAGTTGCTTCTTTCCCAGTACTGTTTTGTGGCCTCATGCCACAAAATATAATATGTTTGACTGGATTGCAAAATATATGGAGAACGGGGTATAAGGTATAAGAAGTCTGAAAGGTAAGAATGGGGTGAGATTCTGATAGGATTTCTATGGCACAGGAGAGCATCCTATAAACATGGAGAGAAGACAAAAACAAGGATAAGAGGGAGATCAACAGTGTCAAAGGCTACAGGTCCAGAATGATGGGAACTGAAAAAAGGCCAATCCATTTGGCAATAAAGAGATGGTTAGTGGCTTTGCAGGGAGGAGTTTCAGTTGAATGATGAAGTAGGAAGCCAGAATGCAAAGAGTTAAGGAAAGAGTGAGAGGAAAAGAAGTGCAGATTACTTTCTCCAAGAGTTGAGCTGCAAAAGTCAGGAGAGCTAAGGGATGGATGATCAAATGAGGATCTTTGAGGATGGAGGACCCATGAGCATGCTTGTAGTCCATAGGGAAGCAGCCAGAGGACAAGGAGAGACTGAAGATTAGTGAATGTGGGGATAATAAAAGGGGCAGTCTGCTGGATGATAGGATGAGATGGGATCTCTCCTGCATGCAGAGGGGTTCACCTTGGTGAGGAGAAGGGCTGCCTTATTATGTGAGACTAGATTGAAGGAGTAGATAGTGGCAGAAGGCATGTGACTGATGCAAAATGAAGAGGGGAGAAGAGAGAGCTCTCAGCAAATGGCCACAATATTACCAGTAAATTCTGGTGTGAAATTCTTAGCTAACAAGGTATAGGAGGGGAACTGTGGGAGGTTTCAGGAGAGATGAAAAAGTTTATAATAACTTTTGTGGTGAGTGGGATCATAAGATAATTGGAAAGGCATATAAAGGATTGCCTTGCTGCATGGAGAGTCCAGTTGAGGTGAAGTAACATAAAATTGAGAGGACTCAGCCATTATCATTTCTAGATTTTCTCCAGCTCCACTTAGTAGCATGAATGATGGAGCAAAAGCAATGAACTGTGAGAGTGATTCAAAGCAGAAGTGTGTCTGGGCAAGATCAAGAAGGGCTCAAGAACCTTGAGAGAAGAAGAGAGTTTAGAGTTCAAGTAGTTCACCAAGGGGTCAAGATAGATAAAGGAGGAGAGTATAGCTAGAGCAGGGATGATGGCCTAGGAAAGAACTGAGGGGCTGAGGGATTAGGGGTTGTGATGGGTTTGGGGTTCAAGGTGGAGAGAGAGGTAGAATGATCATGGATGTGATCAGATGAGGGCATTTCATAGTCCTTGACCATGGAGATGTCTTATTTGTGGGCTTTAGCAAGATCAGGGACATCACCTTTGTGTGCAGCTAAGGTAGTGTAGCAGGTCATATGAGATGAGTAAACTGAGGGAATCCATGAGGTTAGGTGTTGGAGAGACTATCAAAGTGAATGTTGAAGTCCCCTAATATGAGAGCAGGAGTTGGGGACAAGAGAAAGCCTGTGAGCCAGACACTGACCACATTAAGGAAAGAAGGACAGTGTCCTAGAGGCTTGTAGACAACAGCTACCAGATTTTTGATTGAGTGGTAGACATGGATTGAGTGACCCTCAGAGGAGAAGCTATTGAGTAATGGTGGAGAACAGAGAGCTTGGAAGTGACAGTGGAAAGCAAGGAGTATTCCAACTCTTCCACCGTAATTAATGAGTAGGTTGAATGAGTGAAAGTGTAGCCAGTATTTGACAAGGAGGCCAGGGATGCTCTATTATGAAGAAGGTGATAGGTAGATCTCAGAGTGGGAAAGGGAAAGATCTAAGGTGAAAGCAAATTTGTTACCTGGGAAGCTGGTATTCTAGAAGGCACAGTGGTAGGTGGGTAGCTTTAGAGTGGGACACTGAGCAGTCAAGTGGAGGGATGACCCATTGGGGAAGGGGAGAATGGAGAAATGAGTTTGTTTCCTGAGGGGTGCAGGTGGGGGGAGCAGAATTAGTAGATGGGAAAGGGTATGACCTGGGGCTATAGTTTGTTATTCATTGAGGAATGATTTCAAGTAGGTTTTCATTGTCCATAGAACAGGGTAGCCTCAGGGTACTGTTTCCTCAGGCCTTTAGATAGTTCAGGCCATAAGAGAAGTTCTGGGAGTCAAGGAATAGTGTTATTCTTCTCCCAAGTCAGGAGACCAGGCTGGACACTTGATGGAACAGCCTTTCTCTTCTTTCCTGGGACGGAGGAATATTGTCCTTGACGGAATATAGTGTCCTAATTTAATAATCGATTATTAATGTAATCGAAAAACATCCCTTTTCTCAGCAAGAAGACAAGATTTGGAAGTAGAAAAGCCAGACTGGAATTACAGCCTTACTTCTGAGGATAATGATTACAGACATAGCCTCACTCTCCGTTGTTACATACTTACAGGATAATGGGTTTTTTTTGGTTGCCCTGGAAAGGCCAGTCAGGTGGTACTGTGAATGGGACACTGGGCTTCACACCATGAAGATCTGGGTTCAAGTCTGGGCTTAGGCACTTACTAGCTATCAGATTCTAGACAAGTCACTTAACCTTTATTTGCCTCAGTACCTCATTTGGAAAACAGGAACACACTGGAGAAGAAAATGGTAAACTACTCGTATATCTTTGCTAAGAAAAGCCCGTAGATAATGGTCTACAGCATCATATAAATTTGGGCATCACTGAGTGACTAAAGAACAACAACAGGCCTTGGGACCCTGAGCAAATACTTACCTAAATGCCAGATTTTGCACTGGTGGAGTCTCATTCAAACTCGGTATTTCTTTCATAAATTGGGTTCAAAGCAAGGATTAGTCATTTTTTGGCATTTATGTCTCCTTTGGTTTGGTAATATCAAGGCTTTATCCACCTAACCACAATGGAGTTTAAAACCGGCAGTCACGACTGCTTATGAAGGCTTATCTGGTATCCGAAGACTTTTGACATGATGGAGAGGTAAATAGATAATTTCGATGGTGATGATGTAGTCTGAATTCATATTGATACTGAAAGAGCTCCATACACTCTTTATTTCATAAATAGAGGGTTTAATTTAGTTCCATTCTGCCTGCATGACAAAGAAGGAGTAACATGGGAGAAAATTCAACAAAGTACGGTTTAAAATAAGTTGGAGGTTTGGACGGCAGATGACAGACTAAAAGTGTAATATCTGCAATAGGAACAAACATCTCAATTGCAGAAT
Source organism: Phascolarctos cinereus (assembly GCF_003287225.1). Lineage (NCBI taxonomy): Eukaryota > Metazoa > Chordata > Mammalia > Diprotodontia > Phascolarctidae > Phascolarctos > Phascolarctos cinereus. Next base: position 77,786,112 of record NW_027556291.1, read on the forward strand.
GGATTCCTCTCTTGCCTGAAACTTTCACCAAAATGCAATATTCCATATATCCACAAGATGGCACGAAAACATTGCTAACGCTGTAGTTTCGAATTGGACCACCAGATGGAACCAAAGACTGTGCTAGCATAATTTTTTACTACCTTTATTTGACCACCAGATGTCACCAAAGACTGTGGTATGATAATCTTTACTCTTTGCCCACCAGATGTCACAAAAAGACTGTGACATCATCTTCAATGGCATTAAATTGATCAAAAACCCATTTATTAAAAGCCTACTGTGTGCCACACTCTGCTCTGGGGGCTAGGAGTGCAGAGACAAAAAGGAAACAGTCCCTACCCTCAGAGAAAAGTACATCTTATTGATGGACACCAACTCTGAAAGAGTAATACAAACCTCAATATGTCTGACCCTTAAAAAAAGGAAGACAAGTCTCACAATTACTTCACAGAAGTGAATGGTCCACAGGGATGGCACCATGAATTTATTTTCCAACGTTTTCAATGTATTGATTTCTTTCACTCAATTTGCTTTTTTTTTTCTTCTTCTGTAGGATGCCTCTCTGTATACTTCTGTTGTTCAGTTGTTTTTCATTCATGTCAGAGTCTTTGTGATGCCATTTGGGGTTTTCTTGGCAGATATATGGCACTGGTTTGCCAATTCCTTATCTTACTATTTTAGCGATAAGGAAGCTGAGGCAAACAGGATTGAATGCCCTGTCCAGTGTCACCCAGCTAGTAATTATCTGAGGCCAGATTTGAACTCAGGTCTTGCTTACTCTGAGCCAAGAGCTCTATTCACTGGGATACCTATCTGCCCTGCTCTCTGTATAGTGAAGCACTGTAGAAATATGAACCATCTGTTGGTCTAGGCTCTTAGAGTGAATTGGAGGGGGCCAGAGGGCTCAGCGCTGATGGAGGCCATGCCTTCTAGAAGCACTGACTGGTAACTTCTTTGCCATCTTCTCATCCAGGCCTCTGCCTCTCTTGCCTCCTCACTTGTTTCATTCTTGGTTTCCTCAACTATAAAATGGGAATGATCCTGGCATTTTGTACCTATCAGAGCTCTTGTGAGGAAAGCATTGTATCCATCTCAGTGTTGTACAGAAATATAAGTTGTTCAATCATTATTACTGTCTCAAGGAATCTCTGTCCTGGGGAAGGGAAGAGAAAGAAGAGGAAGACAACTAAGAGGAAGCTTATGCAAGGACCAAGAATGGCCAAAAAGTGAGTACTCCAAGTGTGGCACATACCAGGGAACACTAAGCATGAGGGGAGACTGAGTCCTGGGAAGGATAGCTTTCACACTGAAGTGGGAAAGGAAGCCTGGAGTCTGGACCAGCAATAGGGGGGCAGGGACAGGTGGGAAGAAGAGCAGGAGAGATAAGAAGGGATTTCCCTTACCATTCAAAGGAAGGGAGCCAGAGAGTGAGGACATGGAGAAAAAAGCCTGCCTCAACCAAAGGGGAGATATTGGTGCTGTCTCAAGCTCTCTGGGGACACAAGGCCTGCAGATATTAAACAGATGATGTCCCTCTTAGAAGAGAAAGGCAGAAAAGAGATCTGGCAAATAGGAGAGCCACAAAGACATTGCAAAAAGGCTCCCCCGTGGACAGCACAAAGCCCTCCCGGGAACAATGTCTGGGGCCCAGCACCAGGTCCCCTATGGAGAAAGCATTGAGCAAGGGCACTAGTGCTTTTGCTCTTCAAAGAGAGGTTGCCAATTTTCTAGGAGAGAAGAGTAAAGTAATAGAGATGCCAGGCCTTACCACCCCAAAAGGCCAAAGCAGACAGCTCACAGGAGTCTCGAGTCTTAGGCTTGGAAAGATTGAGAGTCAGCTTCTCATTTCTTACCTGAAACACAATAAATCCTCTCTCTCTGTGATATTCCTGACAAGAGGCCATCCAATCTCTGCTTGGAGTCCATCAGTAATGTGTAATTCACTACCTCTCAACCTAGGTCATTCCACTTTGGAAAGTTCTGCATTTCATTATGTTAAAACAAACCTCCATCCCTGTAATCAATCCATTAATCAATCAATCTCAGAAATATTTATTAAGTACCTCCTATGTGCTTAATCTTCTTCTCCATTCTGAAGACAAATCAAATCTCAACACCATTCCCTGTGATTCAGATATGTGAGGAAATCTTTCACTGCCTCCACCATCTTCTCTTTTCAGAGTGAAATGCCAACCCCTTAATGGAGTTTAGAGCTGGCAGGGACCAATCCCCTCTACTTAAACTGTAGCAAACAGGCCCAGTGACTTGCCCAAGGGTCACATAGGTAGTAGGGAGTAGAACTGGCATTCAAAACAAGGTCTTGATGCTACACTGAGGACTCTTTCCACCACAACACCCTCCTCCTTTCATCTGTTTCTCACAGGGTGCCGTTTGTAGGCCCCTGGCCATCCCTGTCTCTCAATATCCCTCCTAAATGTGGAGCCCAGAACTGATCATGATATTCTAGGTGTCGTCTGACCAGGACCTCAGAGAATTGCTTTGATTCTTGGCTAAGATCACAGGGAATACTTTGAGGTTCTGAGGCAGAGGGATGAAAGCATAGTAGGAGGAGAGAGAAAGGAGAGAACTGTTTCAGCAGGACTGAGCTCTCCCGCTTCCTTCCTGCTCTCTCTCTAGCACAAAGCCACCCATTCTCACACACACCTTCACACACACACACACACACACACACACACACACTCACAAAGGAAGAGCTACACAGGTTATCTCAGTCACTCCCAAACCTGTGCTCTCTAGGATACCTCACTCTCTTGATCTGCCATGCAGCTGAGGACTCTGTCCCTGCATCTTCTGGAAACTTGACTCTCTGATGGGTTTTCCCTGTCACCAAAGTAGGACATAAGAGAATCCCCCTTGGTCAGTGGCTCCCTCAGATACCCTGAAAGACCTTTCATGTCCCTGACCTATTCTTTCCATCCAAACTCATCCTTCTAGATAATATGGCAACTCCAGCATTTGACAATCCATTCCCACCACCACAGCAGTATGAGCTTTCCTGACAAGCACATAGCCTCACAAGGCTCAAGATACAAGTAGTTATATTGAAAAGTGAATGAATGAACAAACGAATGAATGAATGAAAAACACTGTTTAAGTTCTTACTGCATACCAATAACCATACTTGGCAACATGTTGATTTGAGGGCTTGTGAGAAGGTCAAGAGTGAAAGATGACCTAAGGGTCATGGGCTTGGATGCCTGGGAGGGTGGTCATGCCTTCGACAGTAATAAAGAATTTTGAAAGGGAGGAGTGCTGAGGGTAGGGCAATAGAAAGAGTTCAATTTCAATCAAGTCGAATTTAAGATATCCCAGGATGTCCTGTGGGATGTGTCTAGTTGGCAAACTGAAGGATGCAAGACTGGAAGTCGGCAGAGAGGTTCAGATTGGAGAAGTAGATGTGAGAATCATCTGCATAGAGATCAAAATTGAGTCTCTGGGAACTGTTGACAGCACCAAGTGAAATAATGTTGAGACAGAAGGCAAGATAGCCCAGGATAGAACCCTGTAGGACACTCATGCTTACCAGGCATGACCTAGATGAAGATCCAGCTAAGGATACTGAGAAGGAGTGGCCATAGTGAAGTGTTCAGGGGCAGGTACTGTCTTTCACCTTTCTTTGTATTTCCATTGCTGTGTACAGTCCCTGGAACGTAATAGATACTTAGTGTTTCTTGGCAGAATAAAAGAAGATCCTGGAGAAAATAATGTCACAAAAACTTAGAGGGACAAAAGGATCAAGAGAAAGGTGAACAAAAGTGTTAAGGACTACCCAGTGATCAGGAAAGGGGAGGATTAAGGAAAGAACATAAGATTTGGCATCTAAGACATGATTATCAACATCAGTGAGACAAATTTCAGTGGAATGAAGAGAGAAGAAGGTCCAGTGAACAGAGTTAAGAAGAGAGAGGAAAGCAAATAGAGCGATTATCAAATGGCCTTTTCAAAATTTTAGCCACAAAAGGGAGGTGATATATGGGATGATAATTAGAGGGGATGGATAGATCTAGGGAGAGTTTTTTAAGAATGGGAGACACACAGACTTGTTTGTAGGCAGAGGAAGCAGCCAGTACAGAGGGAGATATTGAAGTGAGAAAATGGGGATGATAAATGGAGCAGTCTGCTGGAGGAACTGGGCTAGAAGGGAACCACTTATGCAGGCAGAGGAGTTTGGCTCGATAAGGAGGAAACATCTTTATGTGTGAGACAGAGATAGAGGAGGAGACAGGGGCAGAAGGCATCTGAGTGATGTGAGAGGAAGAAGAAGGGAGAAAGATAGCTCCAGGGGAATGACCTCAATGTTTTCAGTAAAATATGGTGTAAGGTTCTCAGCTGAGAGGGTGGGTGGGTGTTGGAAGGAGCCATGGAACGTTTCAGGAGGGATGACAATTTGGAACAGCATTTGAGGTGAGGGGATAGTGAGTTAATTAAGAAGAATAAAAAGATTGCCTTGGGGCTCCAGGAGTAGTTTGATCCTCTTCTGTGGAAAAGCTATCACTGTTTTAGTAGGGAAGCAAGAGGCATGGATCAAACCCATGTTGTGGAGAAAGAGTATTAGTCATTACTCCTATCACACAGGATTTGGAATTGAAATTTCAAAATACCATGGTGAATTTGATACCAGCCCTTTCCCAATTCACTGTCAATGCTTTTCAGATTGGGAAAAAGAAATGAAAGGGCATCTCGGGCCATGACTTTCATTATTTTTGAAAACATAGCAAAGTAGCTATAGGAAGAATGAGGTTTTCCGGGAAGTGATCCCCCTGGACCCAGCTTTTGTAGAGCATCTATCTTTTTTCTTTGATGATGATATGGGATAGATTTTTGTCTGTAGTGACGACAGATGTTCAATGTGAATCTGGATGCATCTGACTATAGTAGACATAAAATTTTTGTTAAACCACAGTATCGTTGTGCTAGGTTATGACACTTTTCAGTTGTATCCTACTCTTTCTCTCCCCATTGAGGGTTTTCTTGGCAAATATATTGCAATGACATGTCTTTCTGTAGCTCATTTCACAGATGAGGTATCGAGGCAAACAGCTTTAAGTGACTTGCAAGGATCACCCAGTTAATAACTGTCTGAGGTCAGATTTGAACTCATGAAGATGAGTCTTTTTGATTTCAGGTCCAGTGTTCTATCCATTTCTGCTACCTAACTGCCTGTGATTTTGCTACCATTTCCCATAGGCTTCCTATGATGCATATGTAAGTATTACTAGATTAGGTGGTTTACTGAGAGGATATTTGGCAGAGCTTTCCAAGGTCTTTGGTGCTGAAGTGATTGTTTTCTATATTAATTGATATCTCATCTAACCTAAGTTTTGTGTAAATCCTTGATAACTCATTTTGGCAAAAGGTCATACTGGGATAAGGGTTTCTCACATTAGAGAGAGAGTAGGATGTAAAGAAGAATCCTGCCAAAGAATGCAATTCAGGCCAATAAGTGACTCTTGAAAATTCACCAGATGAAACTGGATAGTTTTTGGAAATGACTTTTCTTTTGACATTTAAAAAGAAACTTACCCCTCATCCTAGTCTTAGAATATCTAGAGAGATGAAGGTACATTAGTGAAATCAAGAGTATAAGACAGCAGAATTTCACGGATAAACCATTCAAATCTGAGTCAGAAAAATCTGGGTTCCCATCCTCCCTTACTAGCTGTGAACACTTACTAGCTGTGTGATCTCAGACACCTCCAATCACCACTCTGAGGTTCAGATTTTCCTCTGTAAAATGAGAAGGTTGGATTAGTTGAACTTTGAGGTGTCTTACAACTCTCAATTTCTAAGCCTAAGTGTGATTTGGAGCAAGTGTGATTTACTTCCCTGGGCTTCATTTTCCTCTGAAGCATAAGAGAGTTAGACTAGGTAGACACTGATGTGTTTGAGCTGGAGATTTAAATCCATGATCTTGTGGACGTATTTGGTGGCTTGAGGTAAGGACTGGGTGAAAAAGGAATTGAAGCAACAGATAGCAAACAGACACAGAGGCTTGAAAGAGAGGCTTTGCTCAGGATGGAAGCCATGGTCCAATGAAAAGAATAGTGGGATGTGGAGTTAGAAGAGCCAGATTGGAGTCCCAGCTCTACTAGTGTTATGAAGACTAGGTCTAGAGTCTCCCTCACTATCTCATTTTTGTGTACTTCAAGGTTACTTTTTCTTTTACACTGTCCTTAGGTTCCTCTGATCTGATACTTGTTCATGTCTTGGCCAAAAAAGGATATTAACAAATAACCTTCCCAGCTAATAGGAGCTTGTCCTTTTGCATATTTCCTCCAGGATTTGCCCTTATCAGTGGGCTACATTAACATTCTGCCTGGTGAATGGCCTCTGGGCTTGGTTGCTGGCCTATTTGCTAGAACTCACCTGCTTGGTGATCCTCTGACATGGGTGGCTATCTCTCATCCAAGTGGAAGAGCATAGCTATTGGTCTCCCCAGCCTCTTCGGGCAGAGGTGACCTGGGAGACAGTGTTTGGCCTGACTCTCAGCCCTCCACCACTTACCCTCTGTATTTATTGAGGGGGTTGAGTTATCTAAGTGACCTAAGGTCACCATGCTCTAGGGAAGTTTTTGAGAGTATAAATTGTAGGCAGAGAACATGTCAATGGAGAGCTTTTCCTTCTCTGGGAGTCTTCTACAGCCCTCAGGTATCCAGTCCCTATCCCTGTAGATATCTGAACAAGATGCCTTCTTCTGAGCTCCAGGGTGTCCTGGCTAGATGCCTGAGCCTGCTCAGGTCCTCTGGGTCCTCTGGGTGATGCTCCTTGGGGCTATGGCAGCATCCTGGAACCTGGGAGGATCCTCAACCTTCTGCATCAAGTGTCCTTTGTTCGAGAGGGGAATTGTCCGGCATTAATTGCTGCCAGTTTCTTCCAGCCTAGGTGTGGTCAGCGGCAGACATGTGTCCATACCTGGGTGCCCCTGTGTCCCTTCCAGTGCCTGGCCTGATTTTTTCTCCTCCTGGCTGGAGAAAGGAGGCTGAGACCTGCTTCTGCCCCAGACAACCCCTTTCTTCCTCTGCTCTGGAGGTTGTCAGGAATCCGAGTCCCATTCAGAGAGTGCTGGTCTACAGCCACTGCAGCTACTAGGCTGTTTTGTTATGTGGAGTCCAAGACACTCCGCCCCCCACCATCCCTCCTATCCTTTCTCAGTTTTCAGGAATGGGAAACATCCCCAAGCTGAGCTCAGCTGTCATAAACCTGGGAGAACATTGTACATGGTAACCACAACATTATGGGATGACTCACTTTGATAGACTTGGCTGTTCCCAGCAATGCAAGGATTAAAGACAATTCCACAAGACTCATGATGGAAAATGGTATCCACATCCAGAGAAAGAACTATGGAGTCTGAATGTAAATCAAAGCATAGTATTTGCTGGCTTTGTTTATCTGTTTCTTTTGTTTTGTTCCTTCTTTTGTGTGGTTCCTCCCATTGGTTGTAATTCTTTACAACATGGCTAGTGTGAAAATATGTTTAAAATAAATGTATACGTAGAACCTATATCAGATTGCACACTGTTTTGGGTAGAGGGAAGGTGAGGGAGTGGGAGAAAACTTGAAACTCAAAATCTTATTGAAGTGAATGCTGAAAACTAAATATAAATAAATAAATGAATAAATAATGATAAAATGAAATGAAGAAATTATGGGAGTGGTGGGTACAGAAAAGAATGGAAAACTCTTTTTGAACTTACGCAAAGTGAAATAGGAAAAGCCAAGAAAATAGTACATATACACAGTAACTACTAGAATTTAAATGGAAAGAATTAAGCACCAAAAAATTTAAAATCCATGGAACAAAATGTTCTAGAACAATTGGGATTGAAAAGAAAAAATGAGAAGACACCACCAACGTTCCCCATCTAGGCGGTGGTAGGACTACAGACGTCACACTTTTTGCCAAATGCATTCATCACTTCTCCTCCCCTTTTTCCCTCCTTAAAACAACAAAAGAAAAGTTCTTATTTGTTACATGGCATAGTTCTCAAGGATGAGGAGAATAAGAGATACAGAGGATACCCTGGTGATATAAGAAACCAAAAAACTCAATGGAAGTTTTTTAAAAGAAGTCATCTATCTCAAGGATATTTTGTTCTATCCTTCTTTCTGGAAGAGGACCAAGGCATCAGGATGGTGATGCCATGACTCACAAGTAAATTGGATTTAAGTGAGGGAGGGCTGTGCAAAGTCACCAGCCTCACTTTCTCCTCTGGAGTCACCTGGGTCCAGTGGAAAGATATAGATCAGGAATGAAGGTGCCCCAATGCAGTGAGAGACCTTGGCTTTTTTAAGCTTAAGTCTTTCCCAGGCTCAGTTTGACTGAGTCAATGCCCATTCAGAGATGAAGGCTAGATAAGTAATGAGATAAACATCTCAAGGGTGATAATAGAGAGGGAAAGGAGGAAAGAAAGGGTTTTGGGTTAGTGATTATCAGTAACAGATCTCAAACTATACTACAAATCACACACCAGACATATACAATCCTACCTATTCACAGAACACATGCATGAAAAAGAGTATAAATACACTCAAAACTCCATACCCATGCCCACACACATGCCCCTTGGCACTACAACAAGCCATTATGGAGTGGGGATGTTCAGGAGAAGACCGAAGGTACATAGAAGAATATAGGAGGTGGGCAGATTTGGAGAGGCAGGAGGGGTAGAAAGACAGGAAGTAGTGGAGGGTGAAGAGGGGACTTACGTCATACACAGGAAAGTGCAGGAATTTCTCACCTCTGTCATGTAATATCCTCCTGCTCTCCTCCTCCTCCTCCTCCTCCTACCCCCAAAATCACAGAGACAAAGAGGACTAACCTTGGTCAAGGGTAGGAGAGGTGGACATGGAGACTTCACAGCAGAACCACAGATAGTCTCCACAAAGAGTCCAGGGAAGAAGGAGAAAAGAAGGGAGCAGGCTCTGTGAGGTCAGACCCAGAGAAGTGTGGATCCCTCTCAGTCATTTCTCTCAATTCCCATCACCCAGCCTGGCAAGGGGAGGGAGTCACAGTGCATCTTCCATTAATAGGAGAGCCTGGGGCTGAGACAGACCCCAGGTTCCAGAGGGCAGGATGCTGGGTTGAGATTAGAGGACAGTACAGCTGCTAATTCAGCTTGAGGTTGTCGAGGGTCATCCCTTCTCCTCATAGAGAAGGGTATAGATGGTGGAGGTCCAACTGTCCTGGGCTTCACATAAGGGAAGAGCACAGTAGCTGCAGCAGCAGCAGACCACCAGCCCCTGAATGGGGTTTGGATTCCTGAGAACCAATAGAGCAGAAGAGGAAAGGGATGGTCTATGTCAGAGGCAGTTCTCTGCCTCCTTTCTCCAGCCAGGAGGAGACAAAATCAGGCCAGGGGCTGGGAGGGACACAGACACACGAGATCATTTATGCATGTCTGACCCTGACCACATCTGGAGGCAATTGCTGCTGGGCAATTCCCCCTTTCAATGAAGAGAGTTGAGAAAGAAAGTTAGAGATCCTTCCAGGCTCCAGGATGATGCCCTACCCATGAGGAGCATCACCCAGGGGATCCAGAGCACCTGAGGGGACCCAGGCATCTAGCCAGCAGCCCCTAGAGGTTGAGGAGAAGATATCCTGATCAGACAGCTGCAGGGATAGGGACTGGACTTCTGAGGGCTGTGAGAGACTTTCAGAGGAGGAATATCTTTCCACTGAAACCTTCTCTGCCTGCAAAAACTTGCCTAGAGCATGGAGACCTTATGTACCTCACCCTTCTCAATAAATGCAGGCAGTAGGTGGTTGGAGGTGACATATCAGCTCAAAGTCTGTTTCCCAGGTCACCTGTCTTTCAAGAAGGTGGGAGACCAATGACCATGCTCTTCTACTTGGATGAGAGATAGGCACCCATGTCAGAGGGTCACCAAGTAGGTGAATCCAAGGAAATGGGTAAGCAATCAAGCCCAGAAGCCATGCACCAGGCAGACTGCCAATGTAGCCCACTAAAAAGGACAAAACTTGGAGGAAATATGTACAAGAAATTGTTCCTCTTAGCTAGGCAGAACATATATTAATAACTAGCTAGTTTTGGCCAGGATGTTACCAATATCAAATCAGAGAAGCCCAAACATAAAAGAAAATTAACTTGAAGTACACAAAAATAGACAGTGAGGGATACTCTAGACCTAGTCTTTGTAGCACGAGTAGAGCTGGGACTCCAATCTTGCTATTCTACCTCCATATCCCACTACTCTTGTCATTGGACCATGGCCTCCATTCTGAACAAAGCCTCTCCCTCATGTCTCTTATGTGTGTTCTCTATCTGTTGCCTCGATTCCTTCTTCACCCAGTCCTTACCTCAATGTCCCAATTGTTCCCACAGCATCATAGAGTTAAATCTCCATCCCAAAACAGCCTCAGAGTCCACCTAGTCCAATCCCTTTATGCCACAGATGAAAAGGAAGCCCATTCAAAATCCCATTTCCTCTACCAGGCTGCTCCTTTTATCATCCCCATTCCCTCACTTCAAAATCTCCCTGTGTACTGGCTGTTTTCCCATGCCTACCAATATGTCTATGTCTTTCCCATCCTTAAAAAAACTCTCCTTTGATCCATTCACCCCCTCTAATTATCATCCCATATATCATCTCCCTTTTCTTACTAAACTCCTTGAAAAGGCCCTTTATAATAGTCACCTCTGTTTGCTGTTCTCTCTCTTCTTAACTCTCTACAATCTACCTTCTGCCCTCATGATTCAACTGAAACTTCCTTCACTAATGTTGCTAATCATCTCTGACTTCTCTGGCTTCCTTCAAGTCTCAGCTAAAATCCCACCATCTACAGGAAACTTTTCTGTTTCCTGCAAATTTCTAGCACCTTCCTCATGGTGATTACTTCCAGTATTTCCTGGACATGGATTGTTTCTTTATAGGGGTTTGACTGTTGACTCCCCGACTAGTCTGTGAACTCCATGAGACAGCAAGGACTGTCTGACAGGTCTTCGTATTTCCAGCAAAGCACAGAACCAGGCACACAATAAGCAGCTTAAAAAATGTCTATTGACTGAAAGAAACCTGCTTGGCCTGTTTCACTTGATGAAACTTTCTGGTCCCCTAAGGCCATAAAAAGTCCTTCCATTGGGCAGTCAGGACCTTTCCAACTGGGTGGATTTCTGAAAGCCACTCAAGTCCTCACACTCTTCCCCGATACCCTACTCTGACAACCAGAAGTGCTTATATGGAGACAAGAGGGTCTGTATCCAGACAAGCTGTGTCACATTGTTGAATTTCTATACTGTGCTAACTCAAAGTAAATCTGCTTCTCTTACCTGTCCAATGATGTCCCACTATCTCATTTCATCCGAACACTGGCTCTGAATTAAGAAATTGCTGGGGCTCAAGCCTACTCTGATGGCGCCTGGCACATGAAAGATACTCAGAGACTTCTGGATTCACTGACATTGTAGGGCCAGTAGGGCCAATACTTTTCTTGTTTTTTAGAGTCAGACAGAATAAAAATCATAGTAACCATTACATACATCAAAGAGTTGGGAGAATTGGGAACACCACTCTAAGCTCAAAAAATTTGAGGAAGATCAGAGTTGATGATCAACAAAATCTGAGTTAGGCAGTTCCTTGTTTATTAGAGTTTAAGTCAAATTGCAGTAGAATAAAAATTATTTGTTCAGAACCTACTGAATGTTCAGCATGATGTTAGATTGTGCAGAAGAGTGGTGTGGGGATTAGAATGAGGAAGGATGGAGATCAGGGGGAACAGCCCTCCTGGGGCAAGTTCAAGATATAGATGTTCTGTTCTTCTCCTTCCTATTGCCGTTCATTCCCTTTGAATCATGCTTCCAACAATTAGACACAATCTTAGGATAATAATATCGAAGACATAAATGTGGATTTTTGGACCTCAGAAAGCGGAAGTGGTAATTGGCACTGGAGGTATCTACCACAGCATTTAGTACAGTTCTTTACACATAGTAAGTGCTTAACAAATGCTTTTTCATTCATTCATTCATGGCTGGCAGTACAGACCTCTTCTTGATTAGATGATTTGTTTGGGGTTCTTAAGGAATCAATAGTCTCCACCAAATTTTCTCTGGAAAAATATCTAAAGACAATGTCAAAAACATCATGAAAATGCAAATGGGATGAGAAATTGAGAAGATGGAGTTGCCAAAGCAGCCCCTTCCATGACTATTTGTAGAGTGTAGGAAGAGTGCCAGTAATTGTAATTCAGGAAATGCTGTGATTCTTGAGGAAGTCTGTAAACTCTTTTGGACAGTGGGGCAATTGCCTTTCAAAGGCTGTTGAGGAAGACATGGAGCCACATCTGTCAACAATCAGTGCATCACCACCACCATGTCCAGCATTGACCCAGAAATTAAGATGGAGACAAATCTATGTCCTGAGCCCCAGACACTTGGATAGAACAGGCTCCACAAATATACTAGACCTTCATCGCGTACAGTCCCCATAGACATCATGGAGGGGAGAAATCATTGGAAAGGCAGAGCCCACCTTCCTAATCACTACCATCAGCAAGTGCTGACCAACTGTCATCAGTACACACAAAAACACACATGAGTCCTTGGTGGCAGCATTCTCCAGAACAGCCAGCCTGCTTCCAGCCCAACTCTCACAGCCATCAGTTGGGGAAGCACTCCTGCAGAGAAGAGACCAGCAAACTCCACTAACTATCAAGCAGTTGCCACTCATAGGGAAGGCAAGCCAGACTAGCTGAAGAAGAAAGCAAGCTGAGGGAAGGACAGGAGGCAGCCCAGGATTTAAGTCACTTTGGGATTCTTCTAATCAGTCTGGGGTGGGTGTTTCTGATATCAAGTGTAAATCTCTCTTTTTGCAAGATTCACCCATTACTCTGACCCTGACCTCTGTCTAATCTGTTTCACAAGGGCCTGCCTATAAACACCTGAAGAAACTGCAGTCATTATATTAGAGAATTCTAAGGGAAGACACACCTCATCCATTGCCTCATGCCTGGAATACTGCTTTTTCTGCTGGCCACAACTCTCTGCCTCCTGCAGTCCATCCTCCACTCTGTTGTCAAAGTGATCTTCCTAACACACAGTTCTGACCATATCAACTCCCTCTACTCAAGATATTCCAGTGGCCCCTGTCACCTCAAGGATCAAATATAAAATCTTCTGTTTGGCATTCTAGGTACATCATACCCTGACCCCATCACTGCATTTTTCCTACATCCTACATCTGTCCCCCAAATAGTCTCTAATCTAGTGACACCATCCACTTTGCTGTTGCACAAGACACTCCATCTCCCAATTGGCTTTTTTCACGGGTTATCCACTTCCATGCATTCCTGTCTCCTCACCTCTGCCTCCTGGTTCCCTGACTACATTTGGTCCCATGTACAATCCCACATGCACAAAGATGCCTTTGATGGACCTCCTTAGCTCTAAGCCTTTGCTCTCTTGTTTATTTCTAATTTCTCCTGTATATGATTCGTGCCTTAACCCCTCTTGAAGAGCAAGCTGGCTGTGATGTCTGACTTCAAAAGCCTTCTTAAAGAAAGAGCCCCAGACTAGTCATTAGGACTGGGGCTGTAACTCTGATCGCCTGAAAAAGTTATTTCCTGTCTTTGTGTTTGTCTTTATCTTTTTTGTCTTCATCTGAAAAATGGGACGTTTCTTCTCAATTATCTCTAACGTCCTTTCCAGCTCTACCATGCTATGTTCCAAGGTCCCTTCAAGATTAAATATTCCATGTCCCGTGTGCTCACTGCCTCTGCAGGTGTGACTCTGCTTGAGGGGCTCTTCCATCTCTAACATTGTGGAGACTCTATGCTTAGACATTCTCTGTTAAAGTCTCTTTTCAGCTCAGACATTCCTGTTCTCTGGTTAGAAAAAAAGAAGTCACAGTGTGGAACTCTCTTTTCCTAAGACACCTGTATTGTCAGGGCTCTGAGAAACTCATTCACTCCAATTCTTTGAGAATGCTAAAGGCATCATTGCGCCATTTGAATAGAGGGCAATGCTTCTAATAGGGGCCTGGTGTAGTGATTACAGTGTTGGATTTGAATTCAGGAGACCTGAGTTCAAATCTGCCACACACAGGTCACAGCTGTGTGACCCTAGGGAAATCACTTAATCTCTCTGTGTCTCAGATTCCTTATCTGCAAAGTGAGATAGAAACTGGATTCATTGGTTTCTAAGGCCCCATCCAGCTCTAATATCTAAGATCCTTTCATCCCCTAATTATATAAGTTCACCCTCTCCACAAATTCACCAACACAAAAAGAGGTGGATGGGGATTATGTTATTTTTACTGGGAAAGGAAAAAGGGTTGTAATTTCCCCAATTCTTAATATGGCCAAAATTATCCCAATCTAAATCTAGGTTGATTCTGGAGTACCCCACTCTATCTGGGGCAGAGTAATCAGTATTTATATATTAGTTTAGATATGCTAAATTTTGTTGTAAAAAGAGTGTGAAGGAGCCTACCCAGCAATCCTGACCACAAAGCTGCCCCTGTGTGTACCAGGGCTGGGCAAGGAGCATAAAGTCCAACTGAAAGTCTCTCAAAGAGAGAAAGAGAAAACTGCCTGGACTGATTGAGAGAAGCAGCAGGGAGCTGCCTTGGGGAAAGGCTTGAAATCTGGAGAGGAGGGGGCTGGGGAATTTCCCGTGATTGGCAGTACAGGCTGTTGAAACATTGGGGAGGGGGAAAGCTGGGAAGGCAATGAGGAGCTTCATAGCAGGGCAGTCCTAGATCATGGCATCTTCCAATCACAAATCCCAGAGGTAGAGTGGACTACAGATGCCACCCAGGCTTGAGTGCCAATCCCCTGTACAACATTCGGGACTCATTGGCATCCAGCCACTGCTAAAGAACTCAGGCCTTTCCTCCTGAGGCAGCTTCTTCCACTTTGGGGCAGCTGCCTCGTGGAGGGACCCAGTGATTTCAGCCTGATCCCCCTCCCTCCTCCCAATTAGAGAGAGTTTTCAAACACTCTCAATCCTCTCTCCCCTCTCCCCACCACAGAGGGCTGGAAGTGTCATGTCTGGTATCAGGCAGCCTGTCCATAGGATCCATCCTGGGACCCAGTGCTGAAAGGGATGTCAGCGGTGGTTCTGGAAGCCCAGAGAGCTCAAGTGAATTGTCATGGTCACCCAGGTTACTAGAACTTAGAAAGTCAGAGCCAGGATTCCAAACCAGGCCCTCTGATTCCAACCCCAGTGTGCTGTCCATTACACAGCAGCTGTCTGTCCCTTCAGGGAGTGCAGAAAGAAGTAAATAGGTTTAAATAACATTCAGTTGCGGAGGATCTATCTACATGGGAAAGCCTGGCCAAGAACTGCACTGGGGAGGAGGAAGTTGGGGTGCTGGAGGGAAGGCCCTCCTCTCCATGAGATCAGATCTAACCTTGGTTCCATCCAGGACTAAGGCTCAGAGGTCAATCAGGCCAGGCAGGGAGAGTGGTTCAGAATGGGATTGGGGTTAATGGGACTGGTCCCAGGTACCTGTAGACTCAAACCTTCCTTAATGAATGAGGCATTTACTTCCGCAAAGCCCTGTAGGGGAGAGGAGGGAAGCAGAATTGGAAGTTCATAGATTTGAAGTGGAGGAGGCCCTTGGAAGATCATCTTACATCCAGAGAGAAGGAGGAGCTTGTCAAGGGAATTCACAGAATATTAGCAAATAATGACATCATTCCATCAGTGAAGTTAGAAAAGTGTTGGTCTACCTTTGGAAAAGGAAAATTCATCTTTTTATTTTAGTTATACTGAGAATATGCAGTAGAATGTATTGCATTTGATAGTAAAGAAGAACATGGGAAGTTTACTGAAAACCCAAGGGGTAAAGGGCTTGAAAAGCTAAGGAATCCCTGATTTGAACCAATCATCTGAACCACTGCACAGAGGAAGAAGGACATGGAGCTCAGTCCTGACTCCAAACAGTTTCTGGTACATTTCTACAGCCAAACACAAGCTGGTAGGCTCTCCAACTTCGCCCTCTGTTCTCCTAGCACACACAGTCAAGCTGTGCCTCTAACAGGACATAACCAAGGGAAGCCACACAATTTCTCCTGAGGGTAAAACCGTATGTCAATCCCCAGAAATGTCAAAATCTCTAGAGAAGATCTCGTCTGGGTATTAATTCCCCTCTTTTTTTAACTATTACTTTAAAAATGAAGTTATTCCTTATTACTAATATTATATTTGTTTTATATTTTGAGTTCTATATTCTAACCCCTCCTCTGACCACTGAGAAACAAGCAATATATCAAACATAAAAGTGAAATCCTGCAAAACCTATTTCCATATTAGCCATATGAAGAAGCTAGAAAAACAAAGTGAAAAATTTATACTTCACTTTGCATTTAGAGTTCACTGCTTCTCTGTCTGAAGGAGGATGACACTTTTTTGTGTCATGTGTCCTTTGGAACTATCTTGATCTTTGTATTGATCAAAGCAGCTAAGTCTTTCACAGATGATCATCATTATAATATGGCTATTCCTGTACACAATGATCTCTTGTTTCTTGTCACCTCGCTTTGTTCATACAGCTATTGCCATGTTTTTTGAGCCATCCCTCTGGTTATCACTTACAGCACAGTAGTACTCCATCATAATCATATGCCACAACTTGTTCAGCCATTCCCCCAGTTAAGGAGCATCTCCTCAGTTTCCAATTCTTTGCCACCACAAAAAGAGTTACTATAAACATTTTTGTACATATGTATCCTTTTCCTTTTCTTTTGAATTTTTTGGATACACACCTTGTAGTGTTATTTCTGCGTCAAAGGATATACACTTTTTTATAGCCCTCTGGGCATAGTTCCAAATTGCTATAAAGAATGGTGGGACCAGTAGACAACTTCACCAACAATTCATTAGTGTGCTTATTTTCTTTCATTCCCTCCAGCATGTGTCATTTCTGATAGATGTGAGGTGCTACCTGAGAGTTGTTTTCATTTGCATTTCTCTAAAAATTAGTGGTTTAGAATACTCTTTCATACAATTGTAGATAGCTTTGATTTCTTCTTCTCAAAGCTCCCAGTTCATATCCCTAGACTATTGATCAGTTGGAGAATGGTTTTTTTCTTCCACCCTATCGCATCCCTCATTTATTCTATTCTCTTCTTTGACCCTGTCCCTCCTCAAAAGTGTTTGCTTCTGATTATTCCCTCCCCTAGTCTTCCCTCCCTTCTATTACTAGAAACACACCAAAAAAAAAAAAACCAAGGAAAAAAAAGAAAGTAAAAGTATTACCCTTTGGTATGCATTCATTCTCCGTTAGTTCTTTCTCTGGATGTAAACAAGCATTTTTCCTCGTGATTCCTTTGCAACTGTCTTAGACTGTTTTGCTGCTGAGAAGAGCAAAATCATTCATAGCTTATCATCCTACAGTGTTGCTGTTACTGTGCCCAATATATATCCTCTTGGCTCTCTCCTTCCTCCTTTTCCTTCACTAGTGTTTTGCTTTTGACTACCGACTTCCTCGGTCTGCCTTCCCATGCATTAGCCCCCTCTCTTTTCTTCCACTTTACCCTTACTACTTCTTCCCTCACTTCTATTCAACCCCTCTCTTTTATTTTCCCTTTCCCCTCCTACTTCCTACAAGGCAAGTTAGATTTCTATGCCTGATTATGTTATTCCCTCTTTGAACCAAATCTGATGAGAGTAAAGTTCAAACAATTCTCATCTCCCTCCCTTCTTTCCCTCTACTGTAATAGGATTTTGTGCCTGTTCATGTGATGCAATTTACCATTGTATGCCTCCTCTTTCTTCTTCTCTTAGAATAATTTCTTTTCACAACTTAATTAGATTTTTTTATCATCACATCAAAGTCAACTTGTACCCACACACTCTGTCTATGTAAAACACTTTTTCTGCTGGTTTTTGGGTGAGGCAATCAGGGTTAAGTGCCTTGCCCAGCATCACACAGCTAGTAAGTGTCAAGTGTCTGAGGCTGAATTTGAACTCAGTTCCTCCTGACTCCAAGGCAGGAGCTCTATCCACTGTGCCACTTAGCTGCCCTTACATACAATCCTTTTAAATATCATAATAACAATACAGATCCCAAGAGTTACAAATGTTGTCTTCCTTATAGGAATGTAAACAGTTTGCCCTTATTAATAACATTTTTTTCCTGTTTACTTTTTCATGCCTCTCTTGAGTCTTGTATTTGAAGATCAAATTTTCTGTTGAGCTCTGGTCTTTCCATCAGAAAGGTTTGGAAGTCCCCTATTTCACTGAATATTCATCTCCTACCCTGAACGATTATGTTCAGTTTCACTGGGTAGTAGATCCTTGGTTTAAGCCAAGCTCCTTTGCCTTATGGAATATCATATTCCATGCCCTCCAAACTTTTTATGTCGAAGCCACAAGGTCCTGAGTAATCCTGGCTGTGATTCCATAATGTTTAAATTGTATCTTTCTGGCTGCTTGAAGTATTTTCTATTTAAACTCATAATTTTGGAATTTGGCTACAATATTCCTTGGTGTTTTCACTTTGGGATCTTTTTTCAGGAGGTGATGGGAAGATTCTTTCAATGACTTTTAACCTGTAGTTCTAGGACCTCAGGGTAGTTTTCCTTGACGATTTCCTGCAAGATGCTATCCAGGCTCTTTCTCTTTGCATTATGGTTTTCAGGTAGACCAATAATTTTTTAAATTGTCTGTCCTGGATCTACTTTCCAGGTCAGTTGTTTTAGCAATGAAGTATTTCATGTTTTCTTCTATTTTTTTTATTCTTTTGTTTCTGTTTGACGGATTCCTGATGTCTCATACAGTCATTAGCTTCCACTTGCCTAAACTTAATTTGTAACGAGTTGTTTTCCTCTCTTAGATTTTGCACCCCCTTTTCCATTTGGCATATTATGTTTTTTAAGGAGGTCTTCTCTTTGGTGAGATTTTGTGCCTCCTTTTCCATTTGGTGAATTCTACTTTTTAAGGAGTTGTTTTCTTCAGTGCACTTTTTTTCCATTTGGCCAATTGTACTTTAAGGACTTGTTTTCTACAGTCAATTTTTGTCCTTCCTTTTCCAAGCTATTGACTTTTTCTTGTATACTTCTCATTTCTTTTCCCAATTTTCATCTACCTCTCTTATTTGACTTTTAAAATCCTACTTGAACTCTTCCACGAAGGAGCTCTGTGCTTGAGATCAGTTTATATTCCCCTTTGAGGATTCAGATGTAGGTATATTGACAAGGTTGTCCTTTTCTGAATTTCTGCCTTGATCTTCCCTGTCCCCATAATAACAATCTGTGGTCATTGCCCCTTTCTGCTTTTTGCTCATTGTGTGTGCCTATTTCCTGAGTTTAAAAACAGTTGAGCTCTCCTGCTGGAGTGCAAGGGGCACTGACCAAGCTTCTTGTGCTGGGAGCCCGGACCTGGTCACTGGCTTTGTGTGCTGGGCCTCAGGTGCTGGCAGTTGGAGGCTGTAGGGTTCTGGCAGCTTACCTGGTGTTGGGCTAGAATCAGCAACACAGGAGCTCTAGGATCAGGGTGGGGAATCTGGACCCAGGGGATGCCTGGTCACCAGGGCCTTGCACTTGAATGTTTGGCTCATGGTTACCCAGCCCTTGTCCTGGAATGTTTGGTCCTGCTCACCCGGGCTTTGCACTCAAATGTTTGGCTGCTGGAGGAGTCAGCTTGCAGCTTTGCCTCCTGGTGTTGTACTTCCCAGAGTTGTACTGAATCACCAGATTTTGTGGCTGAAGAACACCTTTGCACGTGGTGGTTTTCCACGCTGCTGTCTACTGGTTCCCCCCGCCTCTATGAGGCACTTTCAGGGTCCTGGTGTTGGTGCTTGCCTGCTCCACCACCTTGGGGCTCAGGATCTTCCCCTGGTATGCTGAGGTCAGGCTTGCCACTGGCTTACTAGGACATTTCCCATCCTGTACTGCTCCCCCTCCCCCAGAGCAAGACGGGCCTCTCCCATTAATCACCCAAGCTTGCTGAACTACAAGACTACCACACCCCATCTTTCTTCTGGCTCAGGTGTTTCAGGGTTTTTCCTGAGGCAATATTTTTTGGACATTCAGACAGCAACAAGGGAGAGTGAGAGTGACTTACTTCTTACTCTGTCATCTTGGCTCCCAGAAGCCTGAGTCCCTATTTCATTAATTTCTTTGATATATTTGAACTTTTGTTCTTTCAAATGAATTTTTTGTGATTTTTTTCTTTAGTTATGAAATAATTTTTAATAGTTTGCTACGGCACTGAATTAGTAAATTAATCTAGGTAGGGTTGTCATTTTTAATATTGGGTCTGCATATCCATGAGCAATTGATATTTTCCCTTAGGAGAGGGCAGACACTAAAATCTGAAATCAAAACTGAGAAGTATATCAAATTGTAATCCTAAATTTTCTGCCTCAAACAGCAAAACTTCATTAGTCATATGTTAGGGTAAGATATATTTATTCTGTTCATGTTTAACAGTGTTGGTTCAAATTCATACAGTATTCATTAACAGATTAAGTTTTCATATATTCAGTAGAGTTGTTGGAGGTGAAATTCACCACATGTACATGTGTCCTGAAGAAAGTCTGAACAAATACATGATAGGTTTTAAAATTCTCCCTGTGGTCTGCTCTGTAGATAGGAGAAAGGAAAGGAAAGTGCATCTGGCCATTCCAGGTGGGCTTCAGAATACAGCCTGCCAAGAGGATTTTAAGTTCTAGAAGAAGCTTTAGTCCACTGACTAAGTCAAAGGGAGCAACTACCACAGGAAATGATGGAGACACAAGCTGGTTGAATGTTGGTTAACTTGGACAAGCAGCACAAATACTACATTCTGGAGTTTTACATGAATATAGTGAATATTAGATTACACATAGTGAATAGTTGGCTCAGAAATGTAAGTTTTACATGCTGAGTATTAACAGATGACAATTTTATCATTATCTAAATGATTTCAGATGAAACACTTCTAATTTAAAGTTGAATTCATAAATTTCCTACTTTGTCTGGGAGAGGTTCTAGTTTCTTAAACTGCAGTATTTCAGAGTTTGACAATATGCTATCAGCAGAGCTGGTAAGGTGTTATGTTATAACAGGTCAGGTAAAAAGTCCAAAAGCCCCTCAAAGACAAAGATTTCTTAGAGGCATTTTGCTATGCTTTACTCCTAACACTGTCATTTATCATTTTCTTAATTTCAAACAAAAATACCTCATTATATATTAACAATTTTAAAACATATTTTTCACATTCTATAACAGATACATTTATGGTCCCATGTTATTCTGATCAAACGGGGAAGAAATCTGTCTTGACTATTTTTTTTTCAGTTTTTATAATACAGGAGAAAAGACTGCATACCCAACATCAAGTATTTATCACACTGTCAGATAGTAATAATTCAGTAAGATGCATTTTTAAATTATTTTACAGGAAAATCCATCTATCTTATCTCTTTGGTATCTTACTAATCACATCTAATGACATCTAAAACCAAGCATAAAATTATCTAGTACAGAATAATTAGAGTTGATTAAAGAGGTGATGGTGGTTCATTTACATAATGCCTACCACATGCCAAACCCTATTCTCATTCTTAAAGATTACTTTAAATGATTTCAGAGGCCTACTTTCTGTAGTACTTTAGGATGGTTAGTTTTTGATTTCTCAATTACTTGAATCACTTGATAATTTACACTAATAGGGCAGTTTTATATGGTAAGACTGAAGTGTTTCCCTTTATGAGACTAGTTTAGAAGAATACATATCCCACTGAATATTTGATAGGTTTTTTTCAAACAATCTTGCTATCTTTTAACAGTCCATTGCACAAGATGCTAAACTTGCTTTACCCAAATGACATCAATTTAGTCCATTTCAATGTGACATTACTTAAGCATGGTTACAAATTTAGATCACTGCTCTAGGCATTCCTCAAACATCTTATTAAATCATAAGAATTTAAGGCAATAGCACTATGTTATTACAATATTTTTCTTCCCCTCACCCCAAAAGCTGTTATCACATTAATTTGAATATTTCAATAGGGAAGTAGCCTAACAGCATTTCACAATATTTTAGAAAATGTTCATATAACAGTATGTTTTTAAATAGATATTTTCCTAATTGAAAAAATTCACATCTCCAATCAAATGTCTCGTATTCTTTCAAATTCTGCAAAACAAGAAAATCTAGAAGTCTAAAGAATATATTTGTTGATTTTTTGTAACATGATGCTAAATTTCTCAAGATTTTCTCCAGTCAAATTTCATTTATTAAATTAGATTAAATTATCCTTATAATTATAAAACTTATCTTTCTTAGAAAACTTATAAGATTTATCTGTCTTAGAATGTCACCCTTGTTATTATCTTTGATATGTTATTTAGTCCAAAACCTAATAATAATAGTTGACATTTATATGTTGCTCATTCTAAGCACTTCAGAATCATTTAATTACTCAAACAAACCTGGGAGGTAGGTGCTGTTACTATCATTGTTGTTGTTGTTGTTGTTATTATTATTATTATTATCATCTTCGTGTACATACAAAGACTGATCAAATTCTCTAATATATTACAATTATAAAATTGCCAAGGCTATTGGTTTGTAATTACTAGTGGTGATTACTAAATCTCAGGTTTCACAAGGGTCCAATGTTTTCAGTTGGCTTACATAAAAATGATGCTCCCAACCCCAATAACTGCTCTTTTGTTCCTTTAGATAAACCAAAGAACCAAATAAATTCCTTTTTATTTCTTACTTACTCCCAACCAGTGTACCTTAAGGCATTTTCTTAATAAATTCTTGAAACACCTCCTTTAAAATATTTTTTTTCTTAATGTGATTAAAACTATTCCTCAAATTTCCTTTTTCAAAACTTCAACTCCTTTTCTTTTAAGCTCTGCATTAATACTCTGTCAGTACAGACTCCAACTTTCCTTAACTCTCTACTCATTTTTCTCTCACACTTAGTTGTTTAAACTGTCATCTCTTCTTTCATTTGACCAAAACCTTTCAAAACTGGACCTTTCTTGTTACCTTATCCAACACTTCTCTCACTTTCTCCTGCTAGTTTAATTCCTCTAGCCACTAATTGCCAAGATTTCAAATTTAAGGCCCAGGCAGCTGTGGCACTTTCCAGACTTCTCAACCCACAAATTCCAAAGACAATTTATAAACTCAGTAGAAAAGATCTCTCAGACCTGGGTGAGAGAGGAGCACAGTCCAGACCTGCCCCAGCATAGCCCCAGGGCAGTGGCAGTGGCATCAGCTGTGGCAGCTGCTTCCAGAGCTCTCACCCAACAGACAGTAAGAGGATAGAACAACTGATCAGGAAATTACAGGAGTCTCTTTATTGGCAATGAGGCAGGATTCTGTGTCTTTACCTGTACTTCAATCTGGCTGCCACTCCTGGGACAAGAAAGAGCACTGGCATAGCAAAGTTTGTGGCAGCAGTGAAGAGAACCCTCCTCACAGTTCCAGGGCAGAAAAGAGTATTTGTGGTCACTCACAGACCAGAGCACAAGCCAGGAGAGGAGTAAACACCTCTCCTTAGATCATACCACCTCAGAAGAACTGAAAACTTATGGGTCCCTAGAAGTATGTCTGAAAACAGCTGCACAAAACCCCTGAAGTTTGGGACAATATGCCCTCCACACTGGAAACAGAGCCCTACGTTAACAAAGAGTTAAAAAGTGAAATAATTGTCTGGAAAGATGAATAAACATTGGGAAAAAACCTCAGAGTATAGAAATTTACTTTGGGAACAAGGAAGATCAAAACATACAACCAGAAGAAGACAACAAAGTGAAAGCTCCTACATTCAAAGCGTCCAACAAAAATATGAATTGGTCTCAGGTCATGGAAGAGCTCAAAAAAGGGTTTGAAAATCTAGTAAGAGAATTACAGGAAAATTTGGGAAGATAAATTTGAGTAATGCAAGAAAACCATGAAAAAATGAGTCAACAGCTTCCTAAAGAAGACCCCCAAAATACTGAAGAAAACATATATATGTATATGTATACTACATTAAATGGCAAAAGAGGTCCAAAAAGCCAATGAGGAGAGGAATGCCTTAAAAAGCAGAAATGGTAAAATGGAAAATGAAGTCCAAAAGCTCACTGAAGAAAATAATTCCTTAAAAGTTAGAATGGAGGAAATGGAAGCTAATGATGCTATGAGAACTCAAGCAATTATAAAACAAAACCAAAAGAAGAAAAAATAGAAGACAGTGTTAAATATGTCATTGGAATAACAATTGACCTGGAAAATACATCCAGGAGAGATAATTTCAAATATATTGAACTACTTGAAAGGCATGATCTAAAAAAGAGCCTACACATCATCATTCAAGGAATTATCAAGGAAAACAGCCCTGATATTCTAGAAGCAGAGGGTAAAATAGAAATTGAAAGAATTTACTGATCACCTCCTGAAAGAGATCCCCAAAGGAAAACTCCCAGGAACATTATAGCCTAATTCCAGAGTTCCCAGGTCAAGGAGAAAATAGTGCAAGCAGCCAGAAAAAAAAAATTCAAGTATTGTGGAAACACAATCAGGATAACACAAGATTTAGCAGCTTCTACATTAAGGGATCAAAGGGCTTGGAATATAATATTTCAGAGGCCAAAGGAGCTGAGATTAAAACCAAGAATCACCAACCCAGCAAAAATGAGTATAATCAGTGAGGGGTACATTCAGTGACAGAGGAATTTAATCTATTCTTCAGGGGAAAAAAATGAGAGCTAAATAGAAAAACTGACTTTTAAAAACAAGACTCAAAAACATGAAAAGGTAAACAGGAAAGAGAAATCATAAGGGAGTTATTAAAGTTGAACTGTTGACATTTCTACATGGGAAAATGATATTTGAAAGCCATAAGGCCTCTCTCATTATTAGGGTAGCTGGAGGGAATAGAGAGAGAGAGACGCAAAGCACAGGGTGACTTGTCTATGAAGGGATGATATCCAAAACATAAAATTAAGGAATGAGGGAGGAATGTACTGGAAGAAGGAGAAAGGTCAAGATAAAAGAGGGTAAATTATCTCACATAAAAGAGGCAAGAAAAATCTTTTACAGTGGAGGGAAGTGGGGGGAGGTGAGAGGGAATGAGTGAACCTTACTCACATAGGACTGAGCTTAAGGAGGGAATAACATACACACTCAATTGGTATGGAAATCTATCTTACCGTAAAGGAAAGTAAGAGGGAAAGGGATAAGCAGGTCCCTAATAGAAAGGAGGGCAGTCTGGGGGAAGAGGTAATCAGAAGCAAACACTTTTGAGGAGGGACAGAGTCAATGGGGAGAATAGAATAAATGGGGGATGGGATAGGATGGAAGAAAATAAAAGACGTTCTCCAACTGATCAGTAGTCTAGGGATATGAAGAGGGAGCTTTCAGAAGAAGAAATCAAAGCTATCTATAATTTTATGAAAGAATTTTCTAAATCATTCCTTTTTAGAGAAATGCAAATGAAAACTACTCTCAGGCAGCACCTCACATCTATCAGAAATGACACATGCTTGAGGGGATGAAAGAAAATAAGCACAGTAATGAATTGTTGGAGAAGTCATCTGCTAGTCTCACCATTCTTTAGAGCAATTTGGAACTATGGCCAGGGGGTATACAACTGTGCAGTACCCTTTGACCCAGCAATAACACTACAAGGTCTGTATCCAAAGAATTCAAAGGAAAAGGAAAAGGACATATATGTACAAAAATATTTGAAGCAACTCTTTTTGTGGTGGCAAAGAATTGGAAAGTGAGGAGATGCTCCTTAACTGAGGGAATGGATGAACAAGTTGTGGTGTGTGATTATGATGGAGTACTACTGTGTACTCATTGTGAGCCGAATTAGCCATATTACAATGGTATAATCATCTGTGAAAGACTTAGCTGCTTTGATCAATACAAAGATCAAGACAGTTCCAAAGGACACATGACGAAAAAATGTTATCCTCCTCCAGAGAGAGAACTGGTGAACACTAAATGCAAACTGCAGTATACTTTTTCAATTTATTTTTCTTGCTTTTTCACATGGGTAATATGGAAATAGTTTGGCATGATTTCAATTTTATAATTGATATGTTGCTTGTCTCTCAGTGGTCAGAGGAGAGGTTAGAAGGAAAGAATATGGAACTCAAAATATAGAAAAAATGTTAATAATAAATAATAACTTCATTTTAAAGTAATAGTTAAGCAAAAAGAGGGGAAGATATGCCCAAACTAGATCTTCTCTAAGGAATTTCACATTTCTCGGGATTGCCATCTGGTTTTACCTTCAGTAGAAATTGTGTTGCTTCCCTTGTTTATGTACTGCTACAGACATAGCTTGACTGTGTGCCCTAGGGGAACAGAACGCCAAAGTTGGGGAGCCTACTGCCTTGTGTTTGGCTATAGAAGTGCACCAGAAACTGTTTGGAGTCAGGCCTGAGCTCCATGTCCTTCCTCCTCTGTGCATTGGTTCATATGGTTGGTTCAAAGCAGGGATTCCTTAGCTTTTCGAGCCTTTACCCCCTTGGATTTTCAGTAAACCTTCCCATGTTGAAACATGGGAATGCAATATATTGTACTGCATATTCTCAGTATAACTAAAATTAAAAAGATCAATTTTCCTTTTCCAAAGGTAGACCAACACTTTTAACTTCACTGATGGATGATATCATTATTTGCTATATATTCTGTGAATCCCCTTGAAAAGCTGCTCCTTCTTTCTGGAGGTAAGATGATATTCCAAGGGCCTCCTCCACTTTAAATCTATGAACTTCCAATTCTACTTCCCTCCTCTCTACAGGGCTCTCTGGAGGTCACTGCCTTGGTCATTAAGGAAGGCTTCAGCTTGCAGGTACCTGGGACCAGTCCCATTAACCCCAGTCATCATCTGAACCACTCTTCCTGCAGCCTCCCTACTTGGTCTGATTGACCTCTGAGCCTTGGTCCTGGAGGGAACCAAGGTTAGATCTGATCTCATGGAGAGGAGGCCTTCCCTCCAGCACCCCAACTTCTTCCTCCCCAGTGCAGTTCTTAGCCAGGCTTACCCATGTAGATAGATCCTCTACAACTGGACATTATTTAAGCCTGTTTACCTCTTTCTTCACTCCCTGAAGGGATACACAGCTGCCATGTAATGGACAGAACACTGGGGTTGGAGTCAGAGGGCCTGGTTTGGAATCGTGGCTCTGACTTCCTAAGCTTCTAGTTACCTGAGTGACCATGACAATTCACTTGACCTCTGGGGTTCCAGACCCACCTTTGATATCTCTTTCAGGACTGGGTCCCAGGATGAATCCCTGTGGACAGGATGCCCTGATACCCAGACATGACACTTGTAGCCCTCTGTGGTGGGGAGAGGGGAGAGAGGAATGAGAGGGTTACAGTACTCTCTCCAGTTGGGAGGAAGGAGGGGGATCAGGCTGAAATCACTGCTGTCCCTCCATGAGGGACATCAGCTGCCCCAAAGTGGAAGAGGCTATCTCAGGAGGAAAGGCCTGAGTTCTCTAGCATTGGCTGGATGCCACAAGTTCTAAATGTTCTACAGGGGATTGACACTCAAGCCGGGGTGGCATCTGCAGTCCCCTCAAGCTCTAGGGGTTTGTGATTGGAAGATGCCATTATTCTAGGACTGCAGCCCTGCTAGGTGAAGCTCCTCTTTGCCCTCCCAGCCCTTTCCCCCTCCCCAAATGTACCACCAGCCTGGGCTGCCACAAACAGGGATTAACTTGCCCAACCCCTCCTCCTCTCCAGATTTCAAGCCTTTCCCCAAGGTAGCTACCTGCTGCTTCTCTAAATCAGCCCAGGCAGTTTTCTCTTTCTCTCTCTGAGAGACTCCAATTGGACTTTATGCTGCCTGCCCAGCCCTGGTTCACACAGGAGAAGCTCTGTGGTCAGGCTTGCTGGGTAGGCTCCTTCACACAATCTTCTTTTACTACAAAATTTAGCATATGTAAACCAGCATATAAATATTGATTGCTCCTGCCCCAGACACACTGGGGCACTCCAGAATCATCCTAGATTTGGATTGGGATATTTTTGGCCATATTAATGAATTGGAGTCCATAGAACCCTTCTTCCTTTCCCAGTAAAATTAATGTAATCCCCATCCACCTCTTTGTGTGTTGGTGACTTTGTGGAGAAGGTGAACTTATATAATTAGAGGATGGAAGGATCTTAGATGTTAGAGCTGGAAGGTACCTTAGAGACCAGTGAATCCAGTTTCTATCTCACTGTGCAGATAAGAATCTGAGACACAGAGAGGTTAAGTGACTTCCTAGGGTCACACAGCTGTGACCTGTGTGTGGATTGATTTGAACTCAGGTCTTCCTGAATTCAAATCCAACTCTCTAATCACTACACCAGGCCCCTATTAGAAGCATTGCCCTCTATTCAAATGGCACAATGATGTCTTTAGCATTCTCAAAGAATTGGAGTGAATGAGTTTCTCAAAGAGAGTTCACACTGTGACTTCTTTTTTTCTAACCAGAGAACAGGGAATGTTGAGTTGAAAAGAGCCTCCACAATATTAGAGATGGAAGAGCCCCTCAAGCAGAGTCACACCTGCAGAGGCAGTGAGCACATAGGACATAGAATGTTACATCTTGAAGGGACCTTGGAACATAGCATGGTAGAGCTGGAAGGGATGTTAGAGATAATTGAGAACAAATGGCCCATTTTTAAGATGAAGACAGGAAAGGAAAAGATAAAGACAAAAGCAAAGACAAGAATTAAGTTTTTCAGGAGATCAGAGTTACAACCCCAGGTCCTACTGCCTAGTCTGGGGCTCCTTCTTTTTTTTTCTTTTTTTTCTTTAAATTTATTTTTAGTTTTCAACATTTACTTCCACAAGATTTTCTGTTCTAAATTTTCACCCCATATCACCCCTCCTCCCACCCCAAGATGGCATGCATTCTGAGTATCTCTTCCTCTAATCTGCCCTCCCTTCTTTCTCTCCCCTCCTTCTCTTATCTCCTTCCCCTTCTGCTTTCCTGTAGGGCAGGATAGATTTCTGTACCCAATTTCCTGTATTTCTTATTTCCCAGTTGCATCTGAAAATATTTTTTTTTAAAATATGTGTTTTTAAAACTTTGGTTTACCAATTTTCTCCCTTCCTCCCTCCCTTCCCATCCACATTGAAAAGGCAAGCAACTCAATATAGGTTATACATGTGCAGTTATGCAAAACACTTCCATAGTAGTCATGTTGTGAAAAACTAACTCTATTTCCCTTAATCGTATCCCACCCCCACCATTTGTTGTAGTCTTTCTTTTGAACCTGTCCCTCCTTAGAAGTGTTTGCTTCTGATTACCCCTTTTCCCAATCTGCCTTCCTCTCTATCATTCCCCTGCTCTCTTGTCCCCTACTCCCCTTATTTTTCTGTAGGGTAACACAGCTTTCCATACTCAATTGAGTATGTATGTTATTCCCTCCTTAAGCCAAATCCTATGAGAATAAGATTCACTCATTCCCTCTCACCTTCC
Organism: Phascolarctos cinereus; assembly: GCF_003287225.1. Taxonomy (NCBI): domain Eukaryota; kingdom Metazoa; phylum Chordata; class Mammalia; order Diprotodontia; family Phascolarctidae; genus Phascolarctos; species Phascolarctos cinereus. Next base: position 77,815,528 of record NW_027556291.1, read on the forward strand.
CCTGTTTCCCCTCCACTGTAAGAGCCATTTCTTTTCTGTTTTTTGTGAGATAATTTACCCTGTTCTACCTCTCCTTTTCTGCTTCTCCCAGTATAATCCTCTCTCACCCCTTATTTTTATTTTCCAGATATGACCCCTTCATTTTCAACTCACCCTGTGCCCTCTATCTATCTATCTATCTATCTATCTATCTATCTATCTATCTATCTATCTCTATCTCTATATCTATGTATATACATACATATAATTTTTTCCCTCCAACTACCCTAATACTGACAAAGCTCTCATGAGTTATAAATATCATCTTTCCATGTAGGAATGTAAAAAGTTCAACCTTAATAAGTCCCTCATGATTTCACTTTCCTGTTTATCTCTTCATGTTCCACTTGAATTTTGTATTTGAAAGTCAAATTTTCTATTCAGTTCTCATCTTTTCATCAAGAATGCTTGAAAGTCCTCTATTTCATTGAATGACCATTTTTTCCCCCTGAAGGATTATACTCAGTTTTTCTGGGTAGGTGATTCTTGGTTGTAATCCTATCTCCTTTGCCTTCTGGAATATTATATTCCATAGCCTCTGGTCCCTTAATGTGGAAGCTGCTAAATCTTGTGTTATCATTATTGTGCTTCCACAATACTTGAATTGTTTCTTTCTGGATGCTTGCAATATTTTCTCCTTCACATGGGAATTCTGGAATTTGGCTACAATATTCCTAGGAGTTTTCCTTTGGGGATCTCTTTCAGGAGGTGATTGGTGGATTCTTTCCATTTCTATTTTGCCCTCTAGTTCTAAAGTATCAGGGCAGTTTTCCTTGATAATTTCTTGAAAGATGATGTCTAGGCTCTTTTTTTTGATCATGGCTTTCAGATACTCCAATAATTTTTAAATTCTCTCTCCTGGATCTATTTTCCAGGTCAGTTGCTTTTCCAATGAGATAGTTCACATTGTTTTCTAATTTTTCATTCTTTTGGATTTGTTTTACAGTGTCTTGATTTCTCATAAAGTCACTAGCTTCCAATTGCATTCTAATTTTTAAGGAAGTATTTTCTTCAATAGCTTTTGGACTTCCTTTTCCATTTGGCCAATTTTTCTTTTTAGGGCATTCTTCTCCTCATTGATTTTTGGACCTCTTTTGCTATTTGGATTAGGGTATTTTTTAATGCGTTATTTTCTTCAGTATTTTTTTGGGTCTCCTTTAGCATCACTCTCACTTTTTCCTCTACTTCTCTTAGTTGGTTCTCAAAATCCTTTTTGAGCTCTTCCATGGCCTGGAACCAAGTCATATTTTTCTTGGAGGCTTTGTATGTGGGGGCTTTGGATTTGTGATCTTTTCTGTTTGTGTGTTTTGATTTTCTTTGTCACGAAAGTAAGATAATATAGTCTGACTCTTTTTGTGTTGCTTGCTCATGATCCTGGACAAATACCTAAGTTATAAAGTCTTTGTTAAGGTAGGAGTCTGTTTCCAGTGTGGAGAAGGTACTGTCCCAAGCTTCAGGGGTTTTGTGCAGCTGTTTTCAGAGATACTTCTAGGGATCTGTAAATTTTCAGTTCTTCCAAGGGGCTCTGATCAAGGGCAAGGTTTTTACTCCTTTCCTGGCCTGTGCTCTGCTCTATAAGTGACCACAAGCACTGTTTTCTGCCTTGGAACTGTGAGGAGGATTTGCTTCGCACAGCCACTACCAGGTCTACCATGTCAGTGCTCCTCGCCCCAGGACCGCCACCCAGACCTGTTACCCAGATCCAAGCACAGGCAAAGCAAGAGAATCCTGCACCAGCAGAGAGATCCCTGCAATCCCCCTCTGATCAGCCACTTGATTGCCCCTCAGTCTGTGGGCCAGAAGCTCAGGAGGCAGCCCCTACCGTGCGCCACACTAGGGTAGTGGGGCTGAGACCACCGTGTTTCCCTCTCAGCACTGCAAAAACAGACTTTTCCCACTGACCTTCTAAGTTCTCTTTGGGACATCATGGGTTGAGAGGTCTGGAAACCGCCACAGCTGCCTGAGATTCAGTCCTCTGAGGTCTACTCCAGGTTCACTACAGCCTGTGCATTCATGCTGAACTGCGCTGCTCTCCCTGTCCAGTGCGATATACCTTTCTAATCAACCATCCAGGTTGTCTTGGGCTGGAAATTTGTTTCACTTGGTCTTTTTGTGGATTCTGCCACTTTAGAATTTGCTTAGAGCCATTTTTATAGGTACTTGGAGGGGTTTGGGGGAGAGCTCAAGCAAGTCATTGCTTTCACTCAGCCATCTTGGCTCTGTCCCCCAGGGCACTTTCTTTAAGAAGGCTTTCAGGATCAGACTCTTCTTCAAGAGAGGGTGAGGCCCTAATGCCAGTGCCTAAGGGGATTTGTCTCATCTCTTTCCCAGGATCCCTTTCAAGAGGTGCTGGTCCCATTGATTCTCTCTTACACTTAATTTTGATTCTCTCTTCCACTTTCTTCATGCTATTCTCATCCTTTTTACAGCCAGTTGGTGATGCTAATGGGGCCTTAGCCTCTAACTGCAGATCTCAGTGGACCTCAGCATCTGATTGGTGATCTTCCTGGGTGTCTAACTCCTGAAT
>NW_027556291.1:77818193-77979165 GCF_003287225.1 Phascolarctos cinereus
GACAAAAGGAAAATAATTTTTCCTTGTTTTTATATTCTGTTGCCCTTCTAAAAGGGTGACCTTCCAGGGGTGGGGAACCTGCAACCTCAAGGCCACGTGTGGCCTTATAGGTGCTTGGGTGCAACCTTTTGACTGGGTCCAAGTTTTACAGAACAAATCCCTTAATAAAATCTAAGGGTACTTGTTGTGTGAAGTTTGGATTCAATCAAAGGGCCACATGTGGCCTCCAGACTGCAAGTTCCTACCCCCTGTACCTTGACTCTGAATAACCCTATGATCCTGGATAGCTTCATGTCATGGAAAAAGCGGTTAATTTCAAGTCAAAGGAACTGGGCTTTAATTCAAACTCAAGCACTTACTGCTCACTTCAAATTCTCTTTCCTTATGTATAAAATAAAAGAATTGGATTGGACAACTCTGAAGGTTCCTCCCAGCACTAAATCTATGTTCCTAAAGTTATGTCAACAAAGTGCAAGTATTGCAAGTTCCTAACAAGTTGGGAAAACCTAGTGATGAAGACCCAGGATGTCTGCTGTCTGAAGCATCTGGGTGGCATCCTGCATTGGATGCTACAACATGGAATCAAGAAGGTAAGTTCAAGGGGCAGCTAGATGGTGCAGTGGATAGAGCTCTGGCCTTGGAGTCAGGAGGATCTGAGTTCAACCCAGCCTCAGAAACTTGCTAGCTATGTGACCCTAGGGAACTCAGCCTCTGTTTTGCTTCACTTTCCTCAACTGTAAAATGGGAATAATAATAGCATCTACCTGCTAGGGCTGTAGATTGAGATATTTATAAAGCAGTTAGCACAGTGCCTGGCACAAAGTAGGCACCTAATAAGTAAGCATTCCCTTCCCCAGAGGATCCTACCAGCCAAGTTCAGAGTAGCTCATCTCTACACTGACTACAGGGTGATTTGCTTTTTAGAGCACAGCAACTGAGAAAGATCATCTACACAGATATGAAAGGGCCTTGGTTCTTTTTTGATTTGAGCACAATACAAGGAGACTAAAAGTATCTTTCATAGCTTTCTCATAAGTTTTTCATACATATCTTCATATTTAGTGCTTTAAATATTTGATGTCATCCTCTTTTGGAATCCTTCAAATGCTCAAGAATTTTCTAACAGTTTTCTACCATTATTCCCTTCTCCTTATTTTAGAAATGGTAATCCCTTTTCATTCTTTGGTTTGAGATGCTCACCCTTTGAAGTCTAGTGTGATTTAATGGATGGTTGTATTCGAATGATGTGAAAAATCTCATGGACTTCTAACCAGAAGGCCTTCAAAAACAGAGTTTCCTTTCTGTCTCCTTATTCTACTTCTCATTTTCAGCTGATGAATTTTGAAGCTATGTTCTTGATTTTCCTTTTGTTCTTCAAATCTAACTGGAGAGTAATGTAATTCCTCACTATAGTAGGCTTCCCAATAATGAGATGGATTCATTCCAGTCCCTAATAAGTCAATCTAAGTTAAGTCATTAATTAAGAGTATCTCAATGCAACTGCATAAGTATCAGATTATATGGCACCGGGGACCATAGAGCCTTGTACACAAAGTTCCCATCTTACAAATGGATTGTGTTCCAAACGCAATTTGTTAAATCACTTATTTAGAACTTGGAAAATATTCTCCCACAGAAACAATATTAGAAGGATGGATTAGCTTCCTGGGGCAATCAGCAAATGCCTACTTCACCTGTAATGTAGCCAAAGGGGCTGCTAGGTGGTACAGTAGATGGAGCACTGGGTCTGGAGTCAGGAAGACTTATCTCCCTGAGTTCAAATCTGTGCTCAGAAACTTACTAGTTGTATAATCCTAGACAAGTCACTCAACCTTGTTTGCCTCAGTTTCTTCATCTCTAAAATGGACTCAAGAGGGAAATGGCAAACCACTCTAGTATCTTTGCCAAAAAAAAAATTCTCACAAGAATTGGATATGACTGAAAAATGACTGAACAATAAGAATTTGAAGGAAAGAAATACAGTTGTAGTAGGAACAACATGGAATAGTCAAGAACTCTTGGGCTCTAGTCTCATCTCTGAGAGAGGTCATGTGATCTTGTTTAATTTATTTTAATTTCTCTGGACTTCGCTTCTGTAAAATAATCTGTAAAATAAGTTACTTGGACTACTTGACCTAGTATTCATAAACTTGTTCTTTAAAGATTGATAACCATATTTCCATTTAGTTCTTTCTTTCGTAAGCCTATATATTTTATTTTATGTATTTAAAAATATTAAGAAGTTTGAGAACAGATCCCTATGTTTCATCAAACTATCAAAGGAGTTCAGGACACAGAAAAGTTAAGAACTCCTTATTAGGTCTCTAAGATCATTTTTAACTCAATTAGTCTATGATTCTGCATACATATTCTACATGCATTTCAACTACACTTAACCACTATTTAGAAAGCATTGCTCCTAAGCTAAATTGTAGAACCTGGGGAATTATCTCCCTACTGTATCAACATCAGAAGATAGGATCCCTTTGGTGGAGTATGTCCTTAGGTCAAACATTACTCTTTCAGATGTTCTCAGTTGGGTAACAATGACCAATTGTTTCCACCTGGCCATAAGGAATCCAAACTAGGAATTACTAGTTATTTCCATCTCATTCATGTTTCTCTTTTTTGCCATAGCTAGCCATCAGAATGCTCAGAGCTAAATTCAGTCATGGACTACTGTGAGTGTATAGAAAAGAGGTAGATACAAGATTGCAGCCATATAATTGGATTTTAGCAAAATTTTAACAGAGGAAAAAGGGTTTCTTCATTTTTTAAAAATACACTTGGGGTATTTCATTAATTTGAGCCTGAATTTGGGTGACTATTTTAAGCATTTCTCTTCCACCATTGCCAAATTCTCTTATAGAGAGAAAATAGGAAAAGTCTCCCTCAAAACCAAGTAATACACACTGTAACAACTTAGAGGAATCTGACCTTTCCACACAGCTAGCAATACTTACTGAAAATCAAATAGGTCTGAAGTTAAGTGGTATTGCCTTGAGTGCATAGAAGCTGGTATTAGACCCAGTTCCATCACTAAGAGAGGACCTTGGACCTGTGTACAGCTATTCTTTAATCAGTTAAAGGAAATGCTACAACTGACCTCACAAGGTTGTTAGGAATTGTCTGGAATTGCACACTAAAAAGTGTACACATTACATATATGGGTAAAGGAGTAGTAATGAGCCAGGTACTTCATGAGTTTAAAATCATTTCAATACTTCAATGACTGCTGACCTCATCAATGTGGATGCGGTGGTACCGATGACAACCCATCCGATAGTCTTATCCTGTGTTGCAGGGATTTTTCTCTAAGTCTCTTAATATCATTTGATTACCAATGGAACACATAGGCTGTCTGTGTGGTATCCTGTACTCTCACTACATGACTGCTCCATCTCCTCTTCCCATCATAAACCTCTTTCAATCACCTGTGCCATCTCTTTCCCTGCCACCCCCTCCCATCATTGCTCTCTGAGTAATCTACTTTAAATCTTTGTTTACTGTGGCATTTCACAGTTCTGATACAGGATTAGTGAAAGAATATGCATCAAAAAGATGGGACTTTCTTTGAAGAACAAGTGTTGGGTCATTAAAAAACATTGAACAATTTTCCAAATGGTAATTTTACAACTGCTGGATCTTTCTTCAGAGAATAATTTAGTTTACAATACATCACTTTCATACAGCAAATCACAGAGTTCTCTAAGGGAGCCTCATATTTTTTGTGAATGAATCCTTGCTATGCTTCTGCAAAACAGAATAGGTATGCTTATTCCTGTTTTATAGATGAGAAAACTGAGGTCTAGCAAGGCTAAATCTTGGCTAAGCTCTTATAACATTTCATTTGTAACAAAGCCTGGACTAGAACTCACGTTTCATCATTCCCACCTCAACGCTTATTCGACTATACCAATGCGATAAATGAGTAAATGATTAACGAGTACCATAGAAAAGTTCACAAACCTTGCAAAAGTATCTAGAGAAGGAAGTAATATGGGATGTGAGATAATCTGATTCTATTTAAGTGGTGACTCCATGGATTGGCTCTTTATGGCATTTACTCTCATAGTTTGGCCATGCCACTAAATATTTTCAACTATCATTTGACTGCTATCTTTTGCCTTAGGAAGAGAAATAAAGGTATCTAATCTTCAAAGTAATTCCATTATTACCCATCTTTCCCTTTCCCTTGGAAACCAGGAAGTTCAGAGATAAATCAAGTGCTTAACTAAAGTAATTAACTTATCCTGGGTGCCTGGCTACCTCTATTTCCTTAGTCTTTTTGAATTGGCTGGGTTTATTTTGGGAGGGAGGCAGAGTAGGAGGGAATAAATTATTTACATTTTTAACTTAGTAAACTGTCTTTAAAACCTATTTTTAAATTAATTATATTTTAAATTTGAAATAAACACAGAATAAAAAATGAATTCAATAACCAACTGCATGATAGACTTGAAAATATAAATTACAAAGAACAGAACTCCCTATTCTTGGGAAAACTAGAGAGCAGTGTGACAGAAAGTAAATTTAGATGACCATGTTGCACCATATACCATAATAAGCTCAAAACAAATATAAAACTTGATTATTAAAAGTCACGGAAGAAAACCAGATCAGTTACTTTTTACAGTTATGGTTAGGAGATGGATTCCACCATAAGATGATTACAAAAGATAAAATAGTTAATTCTAAGGGCACAAGATTGAAAAGCTTTTGTGTGAATAAAATTAATGCACCTGGGATATGAAAAGAAATGGTCAAATGGGGCAGGTGAATCCTTGTATCAAATATATCTGACAATAATTTCATATCAAGATATACAACTGAGAAAAATATTTAAGTCATTCTCCAATAGATAAGTGCTCAAAAGATATGACTTATTCTCAATAGAAGAAAACTACTAAAAACCATATAAAAGATAACTCCAAAATCACAGGTAAGAAGATAAAAGCAAACTTAAACAACTCTTCAGTTTTATCTCACACCCAAATAACTTACAAAGGAAATAACTGTTGAGAGTAGTCAATGGGGGCAGGGAGGCAGTAAGGTAGAGACAAGCACACTAACTTGCTATGGTCAAGATGAGAACTTGTCCCACCACTCTGAAAATTTAATTTAAAATTATGATGAGCAAGTAAATAAAATGCCTAGATATACTGGACATACCATTTTACCCAGATATTCTGTATCTAGGGACATACTTAAAGGGGGTCACTGATAAGAATAAAGGCCCACATACATCAAAACAATAATAGTACTTTTGTAGTAGTACGAACTATAAAAAAAGAGGACATTGAGAAGATAAAAACTAATGTAAATGCCTTTAATGGAATATTATTATTCTGTAAGAAATGAAGACTATGATGAATACAGAGCAGCATGAGAAGGCATATTAACTGATGTAAAGTGAATTAAATAGAACCAGAAAAAATATACACACTAACTATAGCAATTAAAATGGAAATAACAAGAATAAAACAAGTAAAACTGGATACTGTTAAATTATATGACCAAGTTTGGGCTGCAAAAAGACACTTCTCTTCTTTGCAGCAGTGGGGATCCATGGCTGTGGAACCCAGTAGCTGTTTGACTTTACCAATACTTTTGTTTGGTTTTGTTGACCCATTAACTTGTCTTTGTTGTTGTTTTTGGTATAAAAGATGCCTCTCTAGAAGGGTCATACTGGGATATACAAAAGATTTTAAAAGGAAATACAGCAATAAAATTATTTTTAAAGAGAAATGTTTAAATGGGGGTTTTTAAAGGGGTCTGTAGATTGGGATTTGGAAGGGTGGGGGAGAAGTAGGGGAGCTCTTGGAGGGGTGGGTGGGATGGGTAGTAAGATGGTAGGGGGTGAAGATAAGGTAACAGGGATAGGGTAAAAAGAGAAACAGAGAAAGAAAATAGTAAGTAACACAAGATGGAGGGAAATTCACAAATAGTAATTATAACTTGGAATGTGAATGGGATATTTATAGTAGCTCTCTTTGTGGTAGCAAAGAACTGGAAACTGCAAGGATCCTCATCGATTGGGGAATGGTTGTACAAGTTTTGGTGTATGGTTATGATGGAATGCTACTGTGCTATATGAAACAATGAGCTCAAAGAAAAATTTTTTAAATGATGAGCTCACTGACCTTAGAAAGGCATGGAAAGACTTAACATGGAATGTGAAGAGCAAAGTGAGCAGAACCAGGAGAACATTGTATACAGTGACATCAATACTGTTTTAAGAATGACTGAACAACTAAGTCATTGACTTTTATAAATGTACAAATTAAAAATAAAGGACATATGAAGAAAGACACTGCATCTTGAGAAAGAACTGATAAACAGAAATATATACAGAATAATTTTACATATGTGTGTGTATACATATACATATATTTGTGTCTAATGGCAGTCATCTCTAGGGTGAAGGGGAGTGAAGGAAGAAAAAAAGAAATTTACATTATAACCATATCATATATTTAAAAGGAATAGCAAGTTGTACATAATAGATTTGCATTTCATATGAAATTATCTTTTTTTAATTATACTATGTCATGGAAGTGTTTGTTTTAGTCCATAAATTAAAAATAAAATATTTTTAAAAGAGAAAAATACAAAATGTTGCAAATATTTAGACCTTGTCACAGACTCCATTGGTTTAACTTAACTGTTTTTCTTTGTTAAAAGGGAAGGCACACTGCGTGGATGGGGCAGGTGTGGTATATCTATTAATGCCTGTATAGAAATAAAAGGCATCACAAATGAAAAAGAGAGAAAAAGAAAAAAAACTTGGGAGAATTTGGTATGAGGTCATACAGAGAAGAAAGATTTATATGCAGTGTGTAGTGTTTAGATAGCAGCAGGCTAAGTAAAATAAATTCATTAGACACTTCACTTTTTCATAATTAAGTGATATGATAAAACATTTGTTCTTACTCTTTATTTCCCCAATTGTCCTATATGATAGATTTTTGATCATTCTTCATTAGAACCCAGGACCCAAATCAACAGAATGCAGATTATTTTATTTAATGAAAAACTTACATGTAATGACTTCAAATATATAAACAAATTCACAAACACAGAGAGGTAACAGCTGTTTGTCAAATAAAATAGTGTTAGTACCATGGTGCCAAAGTTAAAGGACATATCAGTCTTTTCTATGGTCCCCTCCCCAGTCAAAAACCTTCAGAGACTCCCTATTCCTTCCAGGATTTTAATGCTAACTCCTTTTGCTTTACATTTAAAGCCTTTGCCAACTTATGTCCAGCCTACCTATCCAGATTTATTTCACATTACTACCCCTCACACACTCTAGCATCATCTAAACTGGACATTGTGCTATCTCTATACTTGTCATTTTACCTCCAGTCCAAGTACCTTGCACATGTAAGCCTCCTATCTGCAATGGCCCCTTCACCCATTAGAACCCTAGCCTCACCTGTTAGATTGCTACTTCTTAAAACAAACAAACAAACAAACAAAAAACTCTTTCCAGATGGCCCCTCTTATGCTATAACTTCATATAGTTCCTTCACCCCTGTCCCCAGTACAACATGAATTCATTGAGATCACAGACTGTTTTGTTTTATATTCACACCCTTAGCATCTATCACTTAATTCCTAAGCAACTTGCAATTTACTCACTTTTTTTCCATTTCAAAGGCTATTCAAAAGCCCAAACATAGAAATATCTCCTTCTATGATTAAATTAGCATTTGTATCTGCCAAGGATGAGACACTGGGGTTTTCCACAAAGGCACCATGAAACAAGAATTTCAACTGTCTCAAGCAAAAGTCAACCTCAAAATATCATAGCTAAGCACCAGTTTATAATTCAATGCAAGATCTGGAAAATGGAGATGACACTGTATCCATGAGTATTCATATTCATATTCCAAGAGTATCCAGTTCAGCCCAACCCATAAAACAATGAAGGGAAGATGTTAACCAATGATAGTCTTATTCCTGATATATGGCTTTTTCTTGGAAACACACTAATTACTGTTCTGGTAGAGTGCTCCTCATTTCTGAGCTTGAAGTATTTACTCCTTCCAGCCCCAGGGAATGTTTTGGGATTTGGGATTTGAAAATGTAACTTCTTCCTCATACTCATTAACTGCAACAAAAATGACTGAGTCAGTGCCCATATGAGGCATTTTAAAGGACATTGCAGAAATATGATTCTGGTCTTTGAAGACCTTACCTGCTTTAAAATATACATTTTAAAGTCAAGTTAACTGTGTTCACAGTAATGTATGATTATTTACCAAGCTTTCTAAGAGTATTTTCCCAACCTCCACCCCCATCCACCCACTGGGAAGAGAGGTTCATTTGATTCAGAAGTGACTTTTGCAATCATCTAATCTAACCCCTTCATTTTAGAGATGAAGAAAATGAGTCTCAGAGAAGTGGAATAAGTTTCTCAATACCTCAATCCCATAGAAAAAAACATGTTTCCTCAACTTATATTATTAGCCCTCCGACGTCACAAATCTCATCAAAATCTTGCCTAACCTTCCAGACTCAATTCAAATATCTTTCTACTTCCTGAACTTTTCCCTGATCAAGCCCTCTGCAAATAACCTCTCCCTCTGGTGAATTCCAATAGTTAAGTTATCAGGTCACCTTTAAGCTTTTTTTTTTGATGAAATGTTACTTTAAAACAATATACAGTATTTTCAGGTTCTGCCTATGGCTTACTCCATCTTTTTCTTGTGTACATCTTTTTTTTTCAGTGAAATAAATTGTAAGCATTTTACTATTAAAGGTAGTTCATTTGCTCCAAATTGCTTAACCAAATACCACAGCACAGCCTGCCTGTCAGCAAGGGTTGATAAGAATTACAAGATACAGTTTCCTGCCAGGTAAGCTTCTTCACAAGCTCCTTTTAACGCGCTGCATATTCCAAGGTACTAGGCACACAAAAAATCATTCATTATTACAAGGGCTCCAGGAAAACAGCCAAGGACTGCAACAGGTTTCCTTACCTCAGTCTGAAGCTAGACATGTTAAGCTTCACTACAGCCTCAGCTGCAATGTATTCACTGAAATTAGGAAAACCAGAGCATTTCGGCAATGGGAGGGGGTAAAAGCAACCTAACTACTCTAAAGAAGAGAACTTAAGGAGAAAAATAGCATTGAAAACTTAAAACCATTGTAGCTAGAAGACAAAAGAAAGACAGACAGAAGACAGACAGACAGAAAAAGCAAGAAAGAAAAAGATTTTTAATGTTCTGAATCATGCCTAAAGGCAGTACTGGATAACATGTATTTTATTTTAAAATGTAATTATGCCATTCACAAACAGGAAGCCAAGGATGACAAAGTGATTTTTAGAGCTCTGGTCAAGCTCTGGTCAAAAGCTCTTTGATGTCCCATTCAATCTCCTTACCAAAAAAAAAAAGGGGAGAGGGAAGGAGGGATATTTAGCATTCTACTCCATTCCTCATTACACCAAAACTGAACATTTCTCCCTAGAATCTTACCCATTCCCCCTTAACTTTCTTCCCATCCCCCATTCCCCTGGTATTGCCATTTCAATCTTTATCAAGAAAACCAAAACTTTAGAAGGTAACTACTGTTGACAAAGATCAAGTGTCCCTATGACAACCAGATCTTTCAAGCCCACCCCCAACTTGAAAACAGTTCACCAGACAGATACTAAAAAAGTCATTGGTAAGAAGAAAAAGAAGTGTTTGTTTTAATCATAAAGAGCTATTGGTGTTATCTTATCCTCCAGACTTTCTTCCATTATTATCCCGTTCATTTTGGATTCTGGAATAATGCCCTTCGGTTAAAATGAAGCTCCTTAGCATTCAAATGCAATTCATCATAGTAAACTCAAAGGCATGAGAGTGGCCTTTAAAGTTGCTTCAGTTGTATTCAAAATTATATTATATGAAAGGCTTGAAAAAATGTATCTGAATATCTAATGATTCTAACATTCAAGCAGAAACATGCTTCCCGGTACTCCAGTATTTTCACAATACGTTACTTTGGGGGAAAGAATTTAGGTAGAGATGAATTCCTAGGTAGCCCCTCCTCTTTTCTTCTAAAACTCAGCATTTCAGAAAACTGCTTAACATTAAAAGACAAAGATAAGGAACTTGGGGAGGGGGCGGGGTCTTCACGCTCCAATCAACCATAACCCAAAAGGATTGCAGTATATACCAATTATATTTATTCCACACCCTCGCAAGAACAATTTCAGACCACACCTGCCTATTTCCGCACCCTCATGCCCACAAGAGCCATAACATTAGTAGAATATACTTGCAGGCAGAGAAACCCCGCCAGCCTCCCTGCCATTCCCAAAATAGCATACAAGTTACAAAGGAAAAAAACGCTTCTTTCTCCTGGGTTCAAAGCCTGCCTTTGACGGTGGCACCTGCCCGGACAAGTCCCTAAGACCCGTCATTAAGAACAAGAGTGGAAGGAAGCAGAGCAATGGCTCTTGCGAAGTTCGCTCAGTCTCACCACTTGGGGGTAGAAGCTGAGCATCTCTTTTTCTCTGCTTCTACTGGCTCCTTGAGCCCCAAGGGTGAATTGGGCTTGCCCAGGACCCTTTGTCACGGCGACATTAAACCAGGGGCGTCGGAGCCCAGCTAGCCCCGGCTCTGAGACCCCTCGTGGGCTCGGTTTCCCCCAGCTAGACACTGCAAACTGCAGGCACCTGCAAGGGAAAAGGGGCGGGGGGGGGGTGTTCTAGAATAAAGTTGAACGTGAGGGGTCAGTGCCCTGAACCAAAGACTCGCCTTGCTTCCTGAATGGCTCTTGGTGCAAGCCTTCCTCTAATAACCAGTCCCCTTTACCCTCACAGTGCCTGCCCTCTGGACTACGGACGGTAGGATAAGGCGAAAGCTGTGGCTCTTTGCCACCTTGGGAGGGTGTGGATCTGTGACTAGTACTACAGTCCTGTAAACAACGCGCGGTGCCTGGAGGGACCCACTACAAACAGCGCTCAGAAGGAGAGGGAAGCAATGAGCTTTTACTCTCCTCCCTCTGGCTCTTTGAGTCAGTAAGCATCCACCCTCTGTACCCTAGCTCCTGGACAGCGACCACAGCCACCTCTGTCCACCCGGGAGCTAGCGGACACCGTACAGCGCAGATGGAACCGCCTGCCCGCCCATAGAGCAACTGGACAAAAGGCTCGACTGCTCGCACCCCGGGCTGCTGACAGCTTCCGAGAGAGAGCGCGGAGCCACGAGGATGCCACAGTCAACAGGACTGGGAGCCGACGGAGGTGCGCGGGCACTGGCCGGACTCCCAGAATGAATTCCCTTCATAGTCACTCACCAGCGGAGGGTGAAGTGACTCAGACGCCCGCAGGTCTGCGCGGTGCCGTATCCCGGGGCTCTGGCATCCTCCCATCCTTTTGTCGGCTGCTAGAGAACAGAGCGCTCCTCCAAGAGCTCGCGGATGTGTCGCCGGTGGCAGGCAGCTGGGCTCTGGCTCTACTCCCCCACCTCCAGCCCCTTTCCCCTCCCCCCTGCACCTTCCCCTCCCCGCGTCCCCCTTCTCAGTGCCGGCACTCACTCTGCTCCCATGACGTCATCCAGTGGAAATCTACCGTGCTCAGAGACTGGAATAATCCAGCGCTCACTCAGACGGGGAGAGCCTAGGCAGCAGTGGCAGCAGCTCAGAGACAGACAGACAGACAAAGCATATAGCATGCATACCTTGAGTCAAGAAGAGGGTAGGGGAGGAACTCGGACGAGGAAACTGGGATTCTGCCCGCTGGCTGTGCCCTGGAACAAGGGCACCTTTAGAACGTTTCGAGCAGTCCTAAAGTTCAGACGCTTGGAGGAGGCTGCAGCCCAGAGTAGAGGCAAAGTTCTACTGCCTCCGTCTCAGATCCCAGACGTACTACTACAGCAGCCAGTAGCTCAGTGCCACTGACTAATATAGGCAGACCTGAATACAAGGTCTTTCACCTCTGGGACAAAGTTTAAGGGTTTCGAGGTGGGGCCTCAATACGTGGACAGCACAATTCCATCCTGGGCATTAAGATGGTTCCTCTTCTTTCTTCCAAAACTAAAGGGGTACTCACTTGGTAAAGATAGGTATCTCTGTTTATCAGGTTAAAATCACCAGGATCCGCTCGGATCCCTAAGAGCTTAGATCTGGGGTGTTAGCGGCCTTTTTTGTAAAAGATGCCACCTAAGTTTAACTAGAGAGGGAGGAACAAAAAGCAAGCCACCTTCTTTGGAGGGGAGAGGGAAGAAAAGGCACTTAACTTTGGGCAGGAAAGATATTGATGTTGAGAAGACTAAATAATCTTGGTACCTTAGGATCACATAGTCACTTTGGTTATCTGTGTACAAATACTATATGTGCAAATACATATTCACAGGGAGAGGTTTAAGATCCTGTCATCCTCTCACAAAATGTTGTAGATCTGAAGATTTTAAGCCCTAACTTTCACCAGTCTAAAGCTACTTTCAACTAATAGAATTGGAGCCATGAAGACTCGGGTTTGATTCTTGCTTCATATACCAATTAGAAGTGTGATTTTGGGAAAATCACCCTGTCCTTGCTTCAGTATCTTCATGTGTAAAATAGGAATAATGATAACAACTCCTTCAAAAGGGTGATGGAAGGTTCAAAGTATACTGTATACAAAGTGCTTTGCAAAATCTGTAATTATTATATCAATTAATCAATACGTATTTATTAGGTACCTACTAAATGTCAGACACATGTACACTTTGTATTGGGAATACAAAGTCAAAAATGAAATAATCCCTTCCATCATAGAGCTTACATTCTATCAGAGGAAATTATAGAGAGAAGATAGAATATGTGTATGTATACTTGTGCATATATGCATACTTACAGATATACATACATAATTACTGCATAGTAAGCACTTAATTCATGCTTGTTGAAATGAATTGTTATCTTATTTTCCATCAAGTTGAAAAGTCTGCATAATTTTATAGCTGAGCAATGTTTCTTTTTCTTTAAAATAATTTTCAAATAATGCCAGTACACCTTTTCTTCCCAAATCTTAAAGTTATACAAGAACTTCTAAATAGTTTAAAGAACAAACATTTTGAAGTGTCAAAATAATAACAAAAATAGGGAAACCAGAATCTATGGGAGGGGGACAAGAGGAATATACAGGAAAACACACATTAAAAAATTGGAGAAGTGAGTCCTTGCTGATAGGCAAACACAATAGAGGTTCCTACTTTGCAAAAGGTTATACGAATAAGTTAAGGACACTGGTAAGAGTGCTTCAAGGAAATTTTGTATGCTCATATGGTAAACCTTCTTCTTAGATTCAAAGGCATGAGGATGGTATGCCATGTACAGAGAACAGCAAATGATTCAGTTTAACTGGGACATGGAGTATGAGAAAACATGCAACATTCAATAAGCCTGGAAAGGAAGTTGAAACCAGATTGTGAAGGGCTGTAAATGCCAGAGAAATTTGTATTTTGTCCTAAAAGCAATAGACAGCCAGTGGGGCTCCTTGAGAAGGGGAGTGACATATTCAGAGCTATGTTTTAGAAATACCACTTCAGCAACTGTATGGATGGATGTAGAAGGAAGATAGTTGAGGCAGTGAGATTAATTAGAAGGTTATTGAAATAGTCAGAGTGAGAAGTAATCATGACCTGAAGAAGGGAAAGAAAAGGACAGCTAAAAGACACGAATTGGAAGTAAAATTGGCAGGACTTCACAATTGATTGCATATGAAGAGTGAGGGAGACTGAAGTGTTAAGGATGACTCTGAAATTGCAAACTTAGACAACTGGAAGCATGCTCATTTTCTCCATAAAAATTTCAAAATGAGGAAGAGGAGAGAGTTTAGAAAGAAAGAATAGTTTTGTTTTATACATTCTAAGTTTGAGATGCTAAGAGATATCTAGCTAAAACATAGCCAGTGGCAGTTGGTGATGGAGCATGAGAGCTATATCTGTTGAACTGGGATTCATCAGTAAAGTGATGATAATTGAACCCATCTGAGCTGATGACATCTTTGTTAGAGTTAGAAGGGCTTATGTTTCCAGAGGTAGAATAATGCAGAGATTTAAAGAACAACAGCTCCAGGAAGTAGTACACTGTAAGTGGGCTCCGGCTTAGCCAATAAAAAGTAAGTGGATGGTTCCATAAAGACCCCAAAATCAAGATAAGGGTCGAGCCAGCTCAGACCAGTTAGGGTCAACCTGAGGACACCTGAAAAATGTTACTGGCCCTGCTTAATTAACTTCATTACTATTATCTGACACACCCCGCGTAAAATTAGAGCCTCATTAACAAGTATGAACAAGGGAGGGGGAACATACTTGAGCCTAACAAAGGGAAACATGTAAGGAAAGGTCACCTGGGAAGGGATGGACCAATCCAGGCCTGGGAGGTTTCGCACTGAATTCAACTGCATAAAAGCACACTTGCCCTTGCACTCAGGGAGGGGTGGGGCCCCGCTTCTGGCCAGAAACGTCTAAATCCTCTGGACTTTCTCTGTAATAAATTTTCTTGATACTAAATTTTTGGTGTCAAGCCTATTTCTAACATCTTCAAGATGAAAAGTTGAATGACCAAGGGAGAGAAGTTTATGACAGAGTTTTAGGGTATAACTAAAGTTAGATGATTGGATACAAAGGATGATCTAGCAAAGGACCACCTAAAAGGAAGGTGATCTAGGAGACAATTATGTCACAAAAAACCAGGGAAGAAAGACTGTCTAGAAGAAGGGGATGGTTATCAGTGTTAAATGTTGCAGAAAGTTCACATGTCTTCCCAAAACATATTCACCTGCTCCAAAGAAAATACACCTAGTGGCTGTAAAATTACCTTTTTGAAGATGGGTGAGTTGTTGATTCCATGCAAAAATATTTAGCTATATGTGGTCCTTGATATCTATGAGTATTCAAAGTATTAGATACCTACAAAATATGTTAATAAAACATATAATTATCAGGCAAAGCAAAAGAGGTATTAGCTGCTTTTAAATTACAGAAAGAGATCCTGAGTGAGGAAGTGCAAAAAAGTATAATATGTGATCAGATACGAACAAAAAGTATAGTAAGGTGGGTCCAAAAAGGTATTTGATAACTGTGATACTGGAAAAGACATAACTGCCAAAAATAAGCTTATAGTCCTGCTGGATTCTTTCCTAGTCAGAGCACATATAGATTATTGTGTTCACTTCTGAGCATCAAATTTTAGGAAACACATTAATAAGATGGAGAGGAAGAATGGCACATAACCTTGAAATTATGACATAACAATGGAAGAAATTGTAGGTGTTTCAAGAGAAGAAAAGACTCAAATATGATATAATAGCTGTTCTTAGTTACTTTATAGGTAGATCATCATGTTAAAGTGATTAGATTTGTTTGACCCCAGAGAGCAAAACCAGGAGCAATGTACAGAAGGTACTGAGACACCAATTTAGGTCTGATGTACAGGAAAGTTCCCTTATAATTAACACCATTCCAAAGTGGAATGGGCTATCTCAGGAGCTCATGGGTTCCCCTTCACTATAGGTCTTCAAGTAAATACTGAATGACTATTTGGTGGATGCATTTTAGTGGGGATTTTTTTTAGGGGGCATGGGTTGAACTAGATGACTGCTAAGGTACCTTTCATCATTGAAATTCTGTGATTTTTCTGTACTGTGACTCCAAATCCAGTTACAGATTTTGTTTTTGTTTATTAAAATAAATCAAATTCAGGAAGACAGAGAATCCCTGGAACTGCTTGACAATCACAATGCAGAATGTATGCTTAGGAACCAAAGGAATATTATAGACATTGATTGGATTTGTTCTTGTTTAAAACAGTGTTAGTGAGATTCCCATTCTCAAATTGCCTTTTGAAATGGACAGGTTTGAGAGAGAGAGAGAGAGAGAGAGAGAGAGAGAGAGAGAGAGAGAGAGAGAGATGATAGACAGACAGATAGAAATACAAATATAGATAGATAGGTAGATGTGTGTATGTATATATGTATGTATGTAATGTATATACATATATATCAAGGAATGGTCAATGCACAGAACTTCCTAGATCTAATTAACAAACTAACTATAGATAAGTCACTAGGAATGGATAGTGTCCACCTAAAAGTTCTGAAGGAACACTGTTAAAATTGTGATGAGGCAACAAAATGCACAACCTGACAGTATAAGTGACCAATGCATGCTGGAGTACTTGTGGATTCTGGCAGTAATAATCCTGCCATAACAAATATTCCAAAGGAGATTCTTGGAGTTATTGATTGGTGAATCTTACTTCCATATCAGACACTATAATAAAGTGTAGGTTCACTGATATCTAACTTAAGAAAAGAAACAAGGCTTCTATAAGAGGAAATTATACCTGATTAATCTATTAGTTTTTCAACAGGGTAAATACTTTATTACTCCAACTAGTCTGAGATCTAATTGTTGTGGATACTCCCCCTAATAATATAGATCCATACACATGGGCCTAGTCTGTGTAGATTCTTAAATATGTTCTCTCACAAGTCCACAAAAGGAGTTTATCCAATTCTTTATTTTGTTATTGTTGTTTTGTTATTTCTGTCTTGAGACTGAATCTTCTTATCTTGTCAGAGCTGTGTCCACTCACAGGCCCAACCCCACTACCAAAAGGCAAGGAAGATTTAGGCTGGCTCCCTTTTTGATCTGAGCTGCTTCCACCCTCCTTAGGCAGCTTGGTGATCCCCTGCTCCTAGGAGTTCATTATCTTGGTGCCTGACTTAGAGAGGATGCCAGATTAGCTTTAGCCCTACTGTAGCTCAGAACTCCTGAATTCAAGTAACCCACCAGCCTTACATTCCCTAGTAGCAAGGATCAGGCCATGAGTCACAACCCAGTTTTTCAATCCTTTAACAGAAAAACTTTAAACAAAGCTCCTTGTCAAGTATTAGTTTTTAAAGATAAATTAACAAGGTGATAGAACACTTGCATTGTTATAAATAAAAAAGAAAGGATACAGATAAATATACATTTTCTTGGAATGAATCCACAAATAGTGAGGATCACCAATGATTCAGATAAAGAGGTAGTAGATGGAATTTACCATCCCTATAAGATTAAATGGGGCAGATAGGTGGAGAAAAGGCTAGAGCCTATAGAAAGACTCAACTTCCTAAGTTCAAATCTGGCCTCAAATAATTACTAGCAGTATAACCCTGGGTGGGTCACTTAACCTTATTTGCCTTCATTTCCTCATATGTAAAATGAGCTGGAAAAGAAAATGGTAAAACCACTCTAATATCTTTGCCAAGAAAACCCCACATGGGGTCACAGAGTCAGTCATGATAAAACTATTCAACAGCAATATAAAGTTAAATGACATAATGCATATAAAGCTCTTTGCCAATCCTAAAGTGCTACATAAATGTCAGGTACTTCAAGAGATCTAAAGGAGGGAACATAGAGTTTAATCTCCAAAGTCTACAGATAACATCAAGCTTTTATCACCCTCCTTGGGATGGCCAGTACTATGCTCTCCTCACTGGTGTGTCAGTCAGCGACCAAGACCCTAAGACACACTTCATAGAGATCTTTCCCACCCCAGCCATTTCCTTGCTATTTCTTCCACCTCCCACTGCTTTTGGAAAGGGCATTTAATAGACTCCCCCCAATGTCTTCACTCACAATTCCCAGTGACTTCTCAAATCAAAAGATTCTTTGTTGGTTACTTCGTTGTGTATATTGTCATCCCTTAGTTCAATCTTGGTTGAAGGTCTTTGATGTCAGAGACAGTTTTGATTTTTGTATTTGTATGCCCAGCACAGTAATACCATGATTGGCACATAATAAACATTTAACAGATGCTTTTCATTCATTCATTACAGGTTACCTACATATCAAGCCAATGGGCATGATTAGCATGATGATCTCATGAGGCTCTGAGCCCACATAAAAGTGTCAGATGAATTTAAGTATCAGTAATTACAAGATAATCTATACAGGGAAAAATAAATCCAAATTATACTTATAGGATGAACAAATGAGTTTTTAGTTACAACCCAGAAAAGGAACCTAGCAGTCAAAACGATCTGAATCACTACGAATTAGGGAAATGCAAATTAAAGCAATTCTGAGAATCCACCTTATACCTATTAGACTGACGAAGATGACAAAAAAAGGAAAATGAGAAATGTTGGAGGGGCTGTGAATAAAAACAGGCACATTGCTACACTAGTGGTGGTCCTATGAATGAATACAACCATTTTCAATTTGGAATTATACACAAAAAGTTAGTAAGCAGTGTGTGTGTTTTGACCCAACTATGCCACAGCTGAACCTACACCTAAAAGAGATCAAAGAAAGAGAAAAAGAACCTTTTCATGCAAAAATATTTATAGAGGTTCTTTCTGTGGTGGCAAAATAACCCCTGAAAACTAAGAGAATGTGCATCCCTTAGGGTGAGGAATGGCTGAACAAGCTGGAATTCATGAATGTGATAGAATTCAAGCTATCTCCTAAGAACAACATTAGCACAATATACAACTGTGACTAAAAAAAGAAAAAAAAATATGAGAATTATTCAGAAGGATATGGGAATTGAGCCACAAAACGCTAACCTTCTCTAGAAGATTCCACACCTAGAAGTTAAGAAAGTTATTGTGAAGCTTGATTAGAGAAGGGCAACCAAATCTATCAAGAGGAAACTAAGATGTTCCAAAAAAGCCAACTTAAAAACATTGATTTCTTCAGTCTGGAGAAAACAATCAATGAAAAAATAATTTATTGATCACCTACCATGGGCTATAGGTACTAAGAAGGATACAAAACTAAAAAGGAACCATTCCTACTTCCATAATGGACCTTTTATTCTACTAGAATGAACTTAAATAATTCTATGCCTTGTAAAGCAGTTTATAGTCCATTAGGTGAGAGTACATGTACATATATAACTATATATATGATATATTAATATATATATGTATATATATATATATATATACACACACATACACACAAAATAAGTACTATGTAGTTAAATATAAGGTCATTAGAGAGAGAGGGCACTACCAGTTGGGAGAAATGAGAGGAAAGTCCATATAGAAGAGACAAAGAAGGTATAGAAACCTAAACCCTCAAATCTAAAATTGAAAAAGACTAGTGGGCAGCTGGGTGGCGCAGTGGATAGAGTACCGGCCCTGGATTCAGGAGGACCTGAATTCAAATCCGGCCTCAGACACATACCACTTACTAGCTGTGTGACCCTGGACAGGTCACTTAACCCCACTGCCTAGCCAAAAAAAAAAATAATAATAACAAAATTGAAAAAGAACTTAAAAATCATCTGGTTCAAACATCTCATTTTACAAAAGAGGAAATGTGTTCCAGAGAGGTTCGATAACATGCACAAGGTCACACAGCTCTTTCCATTTGCCCTCATGTATTATAGCCCAGATAACCCAGGTATCTGATTCTAAATCCATTACTCTAAAATCATGAAGGATGTAGATAGAAAAAATATAAAACTCAAGGAGGAAATTTAAGATAAAATAGATCACATAGAAGGTAGCACTAGAGAAACTGTCATTCATTTACATTAATGAGTGGCATCTATAATGGGTGAGGAAAACCAAGATGGTGTGGGTTAATATTCTTATCCCTTGAGGTCTATATCAAAAAGGACAAACATGGTCTTACCCAATAGAATTTCTTGGTGTCTCTGCTTATGACTAACTACATGGCCCTTAGAATGATAGAATCTTTTAATTGGAAAGTCTTCCTCCTGATGACTCATAGTTCCTAACCACCCTTTCCAGTACTAGTTGCACTCTCACTCATACCACCAGACTCACTGGTCATGGCATGGGAGATAGAATATTCCTTACTTCTCATTGCCACTTTCAGATTCTGCCTCTACCATCATCACTCAATAACTTCTCCTCTGAGATTTGTTCCACTGATCTAAATGTATCACCCACTCAAGATTCTGGTAACTTGTTATATACTAACCCCTTTCTTCTTTCCTCAAAGACTTCAGTGCCTAGCTCATAGTCTTATTCTCCATCCCAGCTCCTGCTCTTATATTAGGGGGCTTCAACATTAATTAACACACATTAATATTTCCACAAATACTCTAACTTTCCAGTTCATTAATCTATTCAATACCTATGACCTAGGCCTCCGACCCACCTCACCTATACAGAAATGATCATATCTTTGCTCTTTCTCTCACCCACAAGTGTCCTCCTTCGATGTTAATGAACTCAAAATTATTTTACCTGATGATAATCTTTTATCATTCCATCTTTTCCCCCTGCCTCATTAACCCTAACCTTATTCTGTATCCTCATTATGACTTATAATCTCTTCACCCCTGTTTTTTTTCTAGGCCATCACCCCTGTTCTCGTTATAACTTCTTCCCTTCACTATCTTGAGCCCTGATAAATAAATCCAACTCTAGACACACATCCTTTGCCCTCTATGACCTATTACCAATTATTCCTTGCCAGTCTCCAATCCTTTTTTTAACTCCTACCATATCCTGCTTTCTTATATTAATAGGTGATAATGATGTGCCTATCTGTAACTCAGTAGGACTTTCTAATTAGAAGTGACTAAACTAAAATAAACATACAACATTAAAGGTCATATTTGATCATGACAATTCACTGACAGAAAGAGGCATCACTGAATGATGGACAGAAAGCTAGAATTCGAGTTATTAGCTGCTTAATGGACCTGAAGAAAGGCAAAGAAACTTGATGACTGGTTTCACTACAGATTTATTGCACAATCTCAACTGGGTCCTCACTAGAGCAAGGCAATGCTTTTACATCTCCTTAACTGATTAATATTCCACTCACAAGAGTAACTATTCCAAAACCCTTTTGCCACTCTTTTATTTTTTATTGTTTTTGGTTTTTTGGTTTTTTTGGGTAGGCAATGGGGTTAAGTGACTTGCCCACGGTCACACAGCTAGTAAGTGTTATGTGTCTGAGGACAGATTTGAACTCAGGTACTCCTGAATTCAGGGCCTGTGCTCTATCCACTGCGCCACCTAGCTGCCCTTGCCACTCTTAAAGCCTAACTTGGCCCCCCTTGTCCCATCTTTTCAACTGAGAACCTTGACTCATACTTAACTGAAAAGATAATTTTCTCTTCTCCCTTCCTCATCTGACATCACTTAAACGTACTCCTTTAGTGTGCCTTTCACTCACCTCAAATGAAGAAGTAGCCCTTCTCCCTGCCAAAGCAAACTTCTGATACACCTCTGATACATTCCTTCTCTTCTCTAGCAGACTACCCCTTCTTTCATCCCTACATTCTCATTAATCTATAAACTCTTCTCCCATCCTTAAAAATCCTCAGTTGATCTGACTTTCACCACTTACTATCTTCTGGTGTATTTCCACTCCATAGGAGCTAAACTCCATGAAAAAGCCATGTATAACCAATGCCTCAACATCCTCTCTTCTCACTTTCTTCTAATAATCTGAAATGTGGCTTATGATATCAACATTAATCTGCTAAGGCTCCTTCCAGGTTACCAATGATCTCTCTCCTTTTTAAAAAATTTTAAAACTTATTATTTATTTTTAGTTTTCAACATTTACTTCCACAAGATCTTGAGTTCCAAATTTTCTCTCCATCTCTTCCCTCCCTCCCACCCAAAGATGACGGGATTTTGAATACCTCTTTCCCTGATGTGCCCTCCCTTCTATCATCTCCCTTCTTTTATCTCCTCCCCCTTCTATTTTCCTGTAGGGCAGGATAGATTTCTATACCCCACTGCCTGTTATGTTATTTCCCAGTTGCATGTAAAAACAATTTTTAACGTTTGTTTTTAAAACTTTGTGTTCCAAATTCTTTCCCTTCCTCCCTGTCCACCCACCCTCATTGAGAAGGCAAGCAACTCAATATAGATTTTACATGTGTAGTCAAGCAAAACACTTCCATAATAGCCATGTTGTGAAAAACTAACTCTATTTCCCTTCGTTTTATCCCACTCCCATATTTATTCTATTCTCTCCTTTGACCCTGTCCTTCCTCAAAAATGTTTGCTTCTGATTACCCCCTCCTGCAATCTGCCCTCCTCTCTGTCATCCCCCTGCTCTCTTCTCCCCCTTCCCCCCTATTTTCCTGTAGGGCAAGACAAATTTCCATACCCAATTGAGTGTGTATGTTATTCCCTCCTTAAGCTAAATCCAATGAGAGTAAGATCCATTCATTTCTTCTCACCTCACCCATCTTACCCTCCATAGTAAAAGCTTTTTCTTCCCTCTTTCATGTGAGATAATTTATCCCATTCTACTTCTTATTTATTTTGGTGAGGCAATTGGGGTTAAGTGACTTGCCCAGAGTCACACAGCTAGTAAGTATTATGTATCTGAGGCCGGATTGGTACTTGGGTCCTCCTGACTCCAGGGCCAGTGCTGTATCCACTGTACCACCTACCTGCCCCAAGGACTCCAGCATGCCAACACTCTTCCTCACCCCAAGACCACTACCCAGGACTGCGACTCAGATCCAATTGGGTAGGGCAAAGCAAGAGAATCCTGACTTAGCACCAGCAAATAGGTCCTTGCAATCTTGCTCTGATCAGCCACTTGATCTCCCCTACTTCTGTGGGATGGCAGCAGTCACCACCCTGGGTCTGTGCTGGGACTGGGGCCAGACCTTTCCTACTGACCTTCTAAGTTGTCTTTGGTATTTATGGTTTGAGAAGTCTGGAAACTGCCACAGCTCTTCCTGATTCAGTCCTCTCAGGCCAGCCTCATCTTTGCCTGTGCAGCCCATGCTGAACTGCACTCCTCTCCTAGCCCGGCACAACAGATCTTTCTAATCAACCATCCAGGTTGTCTTGGGCTGGAAATTTGTTTCACTCTGTCTTTTTGTGGGTTCTTTTGCTCTAGAATTTGTCTGGAGCCATTTTTAGTGGTATTTGGAGAGGTTTAGGGGAGAGCACAAGCAAGTCACTGCTTTTACTCCACCATCTTGTCTCTCCTCCCACCCCCAATGATCTCTTAATGGCATTTCTCAATCTTCATCTTTCTTGACCTCTTTATAGACTTTCTCTACCTAGGTATTACCTCCTTTCTGGATTTTTATGACACTGCTCACTCCTGGCTCTCCTCCTACCTACCTGGTCACTCCTCAATCTCCTTTGTTGGATATTTCTCCAGTTCTCACCAACAGTGTGAGTTCTTGAAGGTTCTGTCCTGGGCTTTGTTCTCTTTTTCATTCATACTATCTCACTTGGCAATCTCATTAATTCCTACTGGTTCAATTATCATCTTTATTCAAATAATTCTCAAATTTATCTATCCTTAAACTCTCTCTTAACTTCCAGGCTCACTGACCCTTGGACATCTCAAATTCAGTGTCCCATAGGCATAATCACACCCAACATGTCACAAACAGAACTCATTGCCTTTATTCCCAAAATCCTCCTCTCTTCCAAATATCCCTATTACCATCAAGGGCCACACCATTCTCTGACTTACTCAGGTTTACAACCTTGTGTCTACTTCATTTCTTCACTTATACTCACACTATACATCCATTCTTGTTTCTAAGACTTGTCATTTCTACCTTCATAGTCTCAATCATATGTCTCCTTCCTACCTTCTTACACTTACTCTTCTCCATGTATTCTAGTGACACAGACCTTCTTTCTATTCCTTGGACTTGATAACTCATTTCCCAAATTGTGCCTTGTATTGACCCTCCCCTATGATTGGAATGTTCTACCTTCTCACTTTTTCCTTCTGGTTTCCTTCAGGATTCAGTTCAAATCCTACCTTTTGCCTTTCCTCTACTGCTAGTGCCTTCCTCTGAGATTATTTTCTATTTATACTCTATGTATGTGTGCATGTGTATGTATTCACAAAAGTATACACGTGCATACACACATGCACACAAATATACATGCATATATACATATATATATATATATATATATATATGTATATATATATATATATATATATACATGTATATACATATATATACATATATATGTATGTATGTATATATATATATATGTATATATATATATATATACGTATACATATATTATGTATATATATCTTCTACGCACAATTTTTTGCCTATTGTCTCTCCCATTAGAATGTGAAGTACTTGAAGACAGTGATTGTGGTTTTGCCTTTCTTTGTATCCCTAGTATTTAGTACAATGTCTGGCCTGTGGTAAGAGTTTAATGAATGTTTGATGACTAATTGACCTCCTACATCACTGACTCCACTGCCTACTCAAATAATAAATTCCATATGACAAAGTATGGCAATTCTTATGTTTGTATGCTGAATTCTTATAAAATTACCTTCTCCTCAATTTTTGGTCTTTCTACTGTCACTACCAATAAATGCTGTACATACTTAAAATTGATATATCAGATGTATCATCTGTGAATGGTGTTAATACATCAGTCTTGACCCATTCACGTACTTTTATGTTTCATGACTAAATAATACATTCTATGACTTAGCACTATGATTTTAACAAGCTTAGCCAACCAGCCACAGAAAAATAGCCAAGTTATAATATTTTAGTAAGAAAAGTTATTTTTTCTGCCAAAAATTGTTAATTACTGCTTGTGAGTTGCAATAAAGAAAATTTACTTGATACATCAAGTAAATGTTTCAGATATGGATGAGTTATGATCTGCATTGCTGGAGGAAATATTTGAATCAATGAAACCACTGCTCCATTTAAGTATTTTAAATATAGACTTCCACATTTGAATGTGGAATGTGGAATGTGGAATGAATAGGTCTGCTAATTCATTTCATGTACCTATTATTTTTTGTTGTTGAGTCATCTCAGTCCTGTACTACTTTTTATGCTCCCATTTGGGGTTTTCTTGACAAAGATACTGGAGTGGTTTGCCATTTCCTTCTCCAGCTCATTTTACAGATAAGGAATCGAGGCAAGCAGTGTTAAATGATTTTCCCAGGGTCACATAGCTAATAAGTGAATATCTGAGGTGGGATTTGAACTCATGAAGATGAGTCTTCCTGATTCCAAGGCCAGAGCTCTATCCACTGCATCACTTATACCCATACCTATTTTTACTTGTTTTGAAATGAAAGAGGAATACATGCAATTGAGATGATTGTTAGAAAAAATATCTTCATATCTAACTTTTACTCAAACTTTGTCTAAACAGTAAATAGATTAAACCTTGGAATTAAGGATTTTGAAAAGGAAGAGTAATTCAATTATCAATGCCAGTGCTTCCATTATGTTATTTAAAATATTGTTATATGGTTGTAACATACAAGTATGGATTTCTTTAGTGAATCTAAAAATACATGCAATATTAAAGATTTTCATAAGATTATTCAGTTTGGTGGTATATCACTGTAAACCATTTTATGGGAAAAGTTGATGCTGAAAGATCTGTTGACTAATAGATTTGAGCTATGGCACATTGTCAAATGCATGCCTACATTAAATCCAATACCAATATGGTGAGCCCTCAGGGAGCAAGGAGGTTGCCTAGAAGGAGTAAACTAGCCCAGTGCTCAAATAAAGGCCAGTCAAAGCCCCTCTAGACATTAGCAGTCACGTTAAGCCCATGGCACTTGCAGCCTGGTTGATATAGGGAGATCCAGTATTTATGAAAAAAAAAAGACTTTCATATTATTATATAATCAGAGATTTTATATACATATATACAATTATATATAATCACAGATTAAAGAAACTCAGAGGCCATATAGTCCAAACCTTAATATTCTTTATTTTAAACTTTTTTTTAATTTTGTTCTGAACTTTAAGAAATAAAACAAGCATTACCATAACATAGTACAATAGGAAAAAAGATGATTGTACATGAAACTGCAAATCTATTATGTACAATTTAGTATGCCTTTTAAATAAATGATAGTTATCATAAAATTGTTTTCCTTTTTTTCTTCTCTTCTCTTTCCCTGTCATAGAGATATCTACCATTAGACACAAATATATATGTGTATACATACATATATATGTGTGTATATATATGTAAAATCATTCTATACATACTTCTATTTATTAGTTCCTTCTCTGGATACATATAGCATCTTCCTTCATAGGTTCTTTGTGGTTTATTTGGATATTTATAATAGTCAAAATTACTTGGTTGCTCAAAATCATTCAGAAAACAATATTGCCATTACTGTATACAATGTTCTCTTAGTTCTGCTCATTTTGCTCTTCCTTATTTTGTGCAAGTCTTTCCATGTTTTTCTAAGATCACCAAACTCATCATTTCTTATAGAACAGTAGTATTCCATCATGATCATATACCACACTTGTTCAGCCACTCTCCAACTGACTGGCATCTCAAAAATTTCCAGTTCTTTGCCACCACAAAGTAAGTTGCTATAAATGTTTTAGAACATATAGATTCTTTTCTTTTTCCCTAATCATCTTTGGAAATACACTTAGTAGTGGTATTGCTGGGGCAAAGGGTATAGGCAGTTTACTATTTTACAAATGAAGTAGTTGAGGTCTATGAATGCTAAATAATTTGTCCAAGGTCATCTTGATAGTGTATATGGGTATTTATAAATATATGTACATATATACATACACACATATATGTACATACACACACAGATATATATATATATGTATACATATATATACACACACACACACACACACATACACACACACACACACACATACACACATACATATATATGATTGGGGATGGGTGGAACAGTGAATAGAGTGTGGGCCTGATGTTAAGACTGACTTTCCCAAGTTCAGATCTAGCCTCAGACATTTACCAGCTGTGTGACACTTGGCAAGTCACTTAACCCTGCTTGCCTCAGTTTCCTCATCTGTAAAGTAAGTTGGGGAAAGAAATGGCAAACCACTCTAGTATCTTTGCCAAGAAAACCCCAAATAAGGTCACAAAGAGTCAGAGACAACTGAAAACAACTGAACAACATATATGAATATATAGATATCTATCTACACAATGTGTACATGTATCTCTATGTGCATTTATACACATATACATGCACAATGTATATGTATATCTGTAATCTATATAGACAGATATCTAGATAAAAATCCAATATCTAGACATATACGTGTGTGTGTGTGTGTGTGTGTGTGTGTGTGTGTGTGTGTGTAGTAGGACTGGAACCTAGGTCACATGATTCAAAGTCAGTACTCTTTCTAAAATTTCTCTTCTAGAAAGTATCTTTTGATAATTAGGAGTTAGCAGAGTTAGTAGATCCAATTTATAATTGCTGACTATACTTCAAAGCATTATTTTCTTAGATGTGAATTTGTTAACTTTTGATAAATGTTTCTCTCTCTCTCTCTCTCTCTCTCTCTCTCTCTCTCTCTCTCTCTCTCTCTCTCTCTCTCTCTCTCTCTCTTTCTCTCTCTCTCTTTCTCTCTTCCTCTCCCCAGTAAAGAAGAAGCAGTGATGATTGTGTCGAGTGTTTGTTCCATTTGGCCAGGCAAACACTGGCCTTTTCATGAGCTTAGCAGTCAGTTAACTAAATTTATCAAGTCAATCTTATTTCATTTCAATAGCTCTTGTTAGTGAAATCATTCCAAAGTTCTTTAGGACAAGGAAAATACCAGATACTTCTGTCCGATAAATCATTAATCAAAAATCCATCCTCGAACAGCTATGGACACAAAGGAAGGCACAACAATTTTATACTTGAAGACTTAATATTGTGGAATGAAAGAAAAAAGAAAGGTAGTCATTAACTTTCAATCTAAATGAAAACAAAGACTACCTCAGCAACTATCTTCTTTTTATAACATTAGTGATCCAGAAAGGTAGACAGAATCGTCAGTCTTAATGAGGGCTC
Organism: Phascolarctos cinereus; assembly: GCF_003287225.1. Lineage (NCBI taxonomy): Eukaryota > Metazoa > Chordata > Mammalia > Diprotodontia > Phascolarctidae > Phascolarctos > Phascolarctos cinereus. Next base: position 77,845,973 of record NW_027556291.1, read on the forward strand.
CCCACTCTCCTTAATGGGAATGCTGCCCAGGAAAACAGATCATCTTAAACATTGTATCTCAAAAGTCTCACACACACACATACACACACATCTATACATATTTACATGTATAGGTATATGTATGTGTTTGTGTATCTATAAATGTGCATACATATGTATACATATTTTCTCAAAGAAAGTAGTATTCTCTGGGTATAGATGCATGACCAAGCTTCTTTAAATAGAAAGTTAGTGGGGATTCTTTCAAAATCCTTCTTTATCTTCCCTTTTTTGATAATTGGCTAATGCTCAGTTACCCTGCTGCTGCGTCACTGAAATGACTTTGTGAAAGGGCTAAAAGGTACAGGTGGCATATTATTCAAGAGGCAAACCTAAGAAGGCATCCCATTCTATTTCAATCCATTTTCTTGACTATAAATAAAATATAATAAATAGTTTAAGAACTTTCAATTTATAAGAAATATGTAGGCAGAAATTTAAAAAATACCCATCACCTCTGTATTGGTACTATTTTTAATTTGATTTCTCACTCATTCTTCTTGCATTCCCCTGCAGTTAAACCCACTGGTTTGTAGATCATATCATACCTCCCAGTGGGCACATGGATTCTTGCCTGCCCTGAAGGAAGAGCTGATTACCAATGAGAAAAGAGGCCAGGTAGGAGGGAGGGGAAAGAAGGAGTATAACAATAGGAACTATTTATACAGATCTTTAAGGTTTGTAAAGTACTTTTCTCACAACAACTTAGAAGTGTAGATATTTTTTATCTCTATTTTATAGAAGAGGAAGCTGAGATTTAAAAAGTTGAAGTATAGCTCATAAGATTATAGGGTATTTAGGAGAACCAAGTAGGGAATTTGGAGTCTATGCATCACTAATAAGGCCACTGATTGTAGTGGTCATGAACAGGGCATGTGAGTGAGTCATATGAATGTATGCAGAGAACATGGCTAAGACTGGGAGTAGCAACAGAGTATTTATAAAGTGTTCATTTGGGTCCCCTTGGGTCTTCACCGTGTGTAGTGGAGGGAGCAGAGAGGCTCATTCCCAGAGCCTGTGTCAGTCTGAGGTCACAGTTATTCTACTCTAGTACATCCACACAGTGCCTACTGACACAGGAGGAGTGAGTGGAAAAAAATAGCTGTGATGCTGACCCAGTCTAGGGTTTACGGTTCTGAATACTCCTAACTGAGCTTACAGTTCACACCCTTGGAAATATGTCCCTTGGAGAAAGGGTTCCCAATGGCAAATATCAGCACATAAAGAAAACATAAAGAAATTGTGTTCGGTATTAATTTAATTTCCTACATGTAATATACAATCACTGTGTGACAATGATGGGAATGTGGCATAGGGTGACTAGAGTATAGGACAGTGGTGTCGAGCTCAAATAGAAAGGTATTCTTGGGGGTTGTAAATTGACTCAGATTAACATCATTTATGCTTTATTGTATTTTTATTTCTTTTGCTGAATGGTTCAGGCTGCACTTGGGAGTTTTGTCCACAACTTGCAGGCTGGGCTGTGAGTTTGATACCTTTGGCATAGGACATGTAACCAGAAGGACATAGGTTCAAATCTCACCTTCCTAGCTATGTCTGATAGAGGATCTTAGGATCATAGATTTAATAATAGCTAGTGTAGCAATATGTTGCATTTACTTAGTGCTTTAAGGATTCCAAAGAGCTTTACTAATATTATCTCATTTTATCCTCACAACAACCCTGGGTGGTACTCACTATTATTATTTCTGCTTTATATAGATGAAGAAACTGAGGCAGGCAGTGATTTGCCCAGAACCTTTAAAAAAAACAGACACAGAGAGGTTATGAGACTTATCCAGGGTCACGCAGCTAGTAAGTGTCTGTGGCAGGTCTTCCTAACTCTGAAGCCAGTGCCCTATCCAACTCTGCTATGTTGCTTCTCAAGTCACAGAACCTTTCTGAGTCTCAGTTTACTTGCTTATAGACACTGCTTTGATGAACTATTGCATGATTCAAGAAAAGTAATGCCCAGAAAGTGCTTTCCAAATATTAAGGTACGATATACATGTGAATGGGGATGATATGGATTCTGATAAAGCTGTTCTATTCTCCTCCTGGTTTCAGTCAATCAAAAGAAACTGATGCAGAGCCTACCTTGTGTGTGTCAGGTTCTGTGTCCTTAGGCTGTAGAGATACAGAGATACAAAGATCAAACCAAAACTTTTCCTGCCCTCAAAAGACTTGTATTTGGGAGGAGGGGTTTGAGAGATAGTGTGTAGGTATGTAAGTAAATGTAAAACACATGCAACATAAATCAGTGGGGAGAGATGGGGTCTCCAGGTATCTGCAAAAGAACTTTTGTGAGAGGTAGCACTTGAGATGAGCTTTATAGAAAGCTAGGGATCTGAGAGGCAGACAGGTATGAGGAGGGAAAGCTTCCAGGTAAAAGGGAAAGCCTATCCAAAGACAGAGATGTGGGATGGAATGTCACGTACAGAAAATAGCACATAATGTAACTGGGAAGGAGGGATTGAATTAGAACCTCAAAACTTAACTAATGTTAAAATTTATTTTTACGTGTGATTGGGGAAAAATAAAATATTTTTAAAATAAATAAATAAAAGTAATCATCACCATTATTACTTTATCCTAGAGTGTCCTTGGGGCTTTATTATTATTATAATCATATTCTTCTTCTCCATCATCATCATCATCAGTATTGCATCCTAGAGTGTCCACGGACCTTTTTGTGCTGGGGAGAGACAGGTGCTTCAGAATGTTTGGGACAAAGGGGAAGGATAGATGGGAAAGAGACACCTGAGGTAGGGGGACCAATTAAAATGCTATTTCAACAGTCCAGGAGAGAAATGATGAGGGCCTGATTAGGGTAAAAGCTGTGTGAGGGGAGACACAGGAATAGATGCAATAGATATTATAAAGATTGAACAGCCAAGACTTAATTAAACAACAGGCGGAAAGAAGAGATGTTTCTGAGGTTGCAAACCTGCAAGATTGGAAACATATTGGTGCCTTTTACAGAAATAGGGAACTAGTTACACTTCAGATAAAATGTAGGCTCCTTGACAGCAAGGACTGTTTATTTTCTTTTCCTTCTAGCTCCAGGGCCTGGCACAGTGCCTGGTGCAGAGTAGGTGCTTCAATCCTCCATTATTGATTGATTTACTTTTCAGCTCTTTGGACCAGCTCCTTTTGCCTCTGCTTCCCTTAATCCTCCACTGTTTTGCTTTTTCTACTCTATCAAAAATTCAACAGCACACTCAATTGGGAAATGACTTCATACTTCAAAAGTTTCAGGATTTCATTGCTATGGCTATTCATTCCGGCAGCATAAATAGCAACACCTTCATGCTGCCATGATTTTTTTTTCACCAAAAAAAAAATCTATTATCTAGTAACCGACTTTCTGTGGCTGAATCTCTCCACATGTGCTAAGCTCAGATAGCGTTTAGACAAGACATACAGAGTCTAACACCACCCTGGTATTTTAAATCTTTTCAGCTTGAATTTGACTTAGCAGAACTTATACCTTCCTGGTATACCCTTTCACCTACCCAGGCTGACCTGTGTGCCACTATAAGGCATCAAAATAGGACCATAAGGAAGGAGCAAGATGTTATTTACCCACAGATGTAACTAGAAGGTGGGGGGAAATTAATCATTTGAACCATAGATCTCATAGCCGAAAGCACCTTATGAAGGTTACCCAGTCTAGTTACCTGTCTTCAGGCAGGGGCGATATTGTAATTACCATTCTTAATAGGAAGTAAGTTTAAAATAGAGACTCAGGGAATTTGTGGAATATCACAGAGCATGAAAAGAAAGACACACACATAACAATAGATATATGTTGCCTGAAACAGTTTTTTTTCTTTTCCAAAGAGTTTTGAAAGCCTTCATTTAAAATTACAGAATCTGACCGATAAAAAGTGGTTCGAGGGCAATCCTGTACAACTTGTTCTTGAACAAGTGTTCTCTTCTACAGCATTCTCAACAAATAGTCATTCAGCTTCTCCCTTGGGACATCTGCTTAGGGAAAATCTGCTCCTTAGCAAAGCAGCTCATTTCACTCCTCCACAGCACTATTAGGAATGGTCTTTTTACGTCAAGCCAAAAACTACCTTGTTAGAGTTAGAAGGGCTTATGTTTCCACAGGTAGAATAATGCAGAGATTTAAAGAACAACAGCTCCAGGAAGTAGTACACTGCAGGCGGGCTCGGGCTTAGCCAATAAAAAGTAAGTAGATTGTTCCATAAAGACCCCAAAATCAAGATAAGGGTCGAGCTAGCTCAGACCAGTTAGGGTCAACCTGAGGACACCTGAAAAATGTTAGTGCACCTGCTTAATTAACTTCATTACTATTATCTGACACACCCCGCATAAAATTAGAGCCTCATTAACGAGTCATGGGACATATGACCAAAGGGGGGGGAACATACTTGAGCATGTATCAAGGGGACACATGTAAGGAAAGGTGTAACCTGGGAAGGGATGGACCAATCCAGGCCTGGGAGGTTTCGCACCTAATTCAACTGCATAAAAGCACACTTGCCTTTGCACTCAGGGCCCACCCCTCCTGAAGAGGGGTGGAGCCCGCTTCTGGCCAGAAACATCTAAATCCTCTGGACATTCTTTATAAAAAATTTTCTTGATACTAAATTTTTGGTGTCAAGCCTATTTCTAACAATGTGGCACCCAATATGGGGCCACATCTAGCCTTCGGAGGGGACAAGTAAGACATCCCGGGAAGAGCGCTCCCACTGTATTTCAGTGGTCTCGGTGAATTGAGCCTTTCCCAAACGAACTCCTGATCTTGGACCACGTGGGAGAAGTCCAGGGGATTGGGGAAGCCGCCGGCAGACCACAAGAGCCAATATATTGGGCAAAGGTAAGAAACAATCTTTGCTGGTCTCAAACTCCCAAGGTCGGGGATCTGACCAGTTAGCCTTGAGCTAGGAACAGATTCGGAGATGGAAGGGGTAATTCGAAGGTACCTAGACTAAGGGGAGGAATCCCCAGGGACGACATTCCTTCTGGTACCCCTCTGGGAGGGATGTTAGAAGGTTGGGAGGACGCTCCCAGGACTAGAGGGAAAAAAATCATTAAATATTGTTGCCAGGAGTGAACTAAGGAACCTGTCCTGGCACCATCAGTGTTTTGGCCTAAATTTGGGTCAGATGAGGATTGGATTTGTCAACTGCTAAATTTGTATGTAAATGATAAGAGAGAGGCCTCTCAACAAGAAAAAGGTTATGCTGGTTGGTGGGGCCCAGGGGCTATAACCCCAACAGCGATGGGTATATTCTTAAGTGAAGTAAGAGGAAAATTAAAGGAGAAAAAAAGGAGAAAAACCTCGGAACCCACTCAAAGGGGACCCTGGGACAAAATGAGTTTCTTTAGACCAGTCAAATTTAGAAGTAGGATTGTGCGCACCCTGTCTGTCTGTCTGTCTATGGATGTTTTGTGTTTGCCAGAGAAATTTTGGGCTAATTTTTAAGGTCTGACATTGGAAAAGGAACAGTGGGAAACACCTCCTGCCTCAGGCTTTCTGGGGGAGATTGAGATTAGAATAAAAAAGGAGAGAATCTTTCAGAAGTTAGTGGAAGATCAGCCAGCAGCCTTTAACTGATAAGGAGCTTGCAGCCCAAGATGGCTAGGGCCAAGAGAAGAAAAAGGGCCTAGGATTAGAATTCAGGTTTAATGGGATCCCAAGGCTAAGAGTTTGAATGGCTGTCTTTATCCCTCCCACCAATGTGTCTGGTATAGGGGCAATGTGTTTACCATTACAAAAATAAGGGTTTTTAACATTATAAAAGCTTATTTGGGGAAAGGCTGGGAGAGTGCTTTTCTCTGGGTTTGCAATTTTTATGTCCCTTCTGAGTCCAAAGCAGTCCCAGCCTTGATGAGTGGGTGTTTCTTTTGAGGTAAGCTACCCTCGGATATTGATTCTGGCTGCCTTCAAGGTGTTTTAAAAATGTGAGGAAGTTTGACTCTGCTTTGGGTAGAATTGAAGTGAAAATTTTGCAGATCATTGTGATTGGATATAGTTATATAAACTGGGCTGTTCAATTACTTATTGGAACTCTGGAAGCTTTCTGCCTAAGGGGAGAAAATTGATTAGGCCTAGTTACCATTGAAGTAGGAAAGAAAAAGGGGAGATAATTGTTTGAAGCAGGAATTATTTACACATGTCTTTTTAAGGGAATATATACATTTGTGGAGAATGTTTCTTTTTAAAGGGCCAGGAGTATTGGATTTAAAACAAAAATGTTTTTAAATGTTTATCATATATAGCAATTATAAATTAGGATCTGATTGGATTTAAGCTTACTGTTCTATAAAGGAAAAACATAATGGTTATTATGGAAAAGAAAATGAATGATGATTGTAGAGTGCTTAATACAATGGCATATGTTAGAAGTGGCACTATTATTTAATGTAATTGTTAAAAGTACTAAGAGTAATAAGAGAGATAATTTCTATATGTGATTATCTGGAAATTCAATGGATGTTATCTGAAGTTTATTGTTTAAGCCAACCCAAAGAAGGACAATAGGGTATTCATACCAGTTTATTTCTTCCCATGGCAGTGGATTAGAGGGAGCTGAGGAAAATCACCCACACCCCTTAGCCAGTGCCCACTTGATTTATGGAGAAACAGACCAAGAAGACATTTTATCAAGGAGTAAGCACACAAGTTAACTTTAGCAATATCATGGTGACTTAGCATAGAGCAAGGACAGAGTGTTTACAATTAAGCACAATTGTTTATAATATTATATGTTTATATAACAATGTACAAGCATGGTGGAGTTGTTTACAAGCCATGATCCTGGGAACCAACAACTAGAAGAGAAAAACAAATACACCTTACATACACTCCACCCCTCTAAGATCCTGGCCTTTACAAACCAAGTAGGTAACACCTTTCATGGTCCTCAAGCCAGGAAACTAGAACATTATATCCACAATCCACAACAATATAAACCACAGCAACAAACTACCAAAGTGGCCACAAGGCCCAAAAAAGGTCAGGGGGAGAGCTTTCCACCCCCAGGAAGTATTGGCCCATCACTCAGCAACAGGATCCATGCAGTGATCTGAGAAGCTTCCTGATGTAATTCTTGAAGGGCCACAGAAACATTGTGTTGGGCATCAGGTATGTAAACACAACATTCAATATGTAACACAGCACACACTCCTCCTGGGGATGCAGTGAGGAGGTGTAGAGCCATACGATTTTGTAAGACTATAGCACATAGCTGTTCAACCTCATCATTAAGTAATGAGAGTACCCTATGTGTAGAAATCAGTGCCTTAGCAGTGTGCACCTCTAGAGCAGTAAGCTCATTTTGGGTCACAATAGAAACTGCATGTGGGGAAAAAAAGGGCCAAAGGATAGTATCACCATGCAGTATGTGGGGCACAGTGTCCATGCCTGTACGTGTCCCAGTTAGTGGGTGTATTTAGCAATGTTTTCAGAATGTGGCCTGGTACATACGGTTTTCCCCAAGTGCAGTAACCAGTCCAATTACATGGAAAATATAATCAACTGTATTGACCACAAACTCACAAGAAACCCCAATGAAGTTCATGGGTATCAGTTTTAATACTTGGGGTTTGGTACCACTTGTCTTCTAGATTAGTTGTATTCAGAGTACTGACAACCTTTATGGTCTCACATAGGGGAGTAGGTGTCCTCCCCATTACCCTGGTATCTGGCCTGTCAGTACATTATACACAGCCCTCAAAAGGGACTATCAGCTCTACCATTGAAGCAGTCATCCATCCCAGTCCATCCCACACTGAGTGGGGCGAGTTTGGTTGACCTGCTCCCTGATGAGGCTAAAGTGATGGATTTTCTTACCCATTTACCTCTCTGGATCAGTCCAGGTAGAGTTCCATAGATGAATTCTCCACGGCAAGCCAAGCACTGTACTAGTTGGGATCTTGGTGCAGACCCAGCAAGCTGATTTATTGGCCACCCTGACCAGCGTGTGGGCCCAGTCCATGAATGAGTTGGATTCTGTATACCTTAAGAACTATAAGACAAATGGCACAAAGTCACTAATGAAGATAAACCCTGACCATTGGGAAGTATACATGCAAGTGATTTATCCTGTGACAACATCACTGCTGGAATAGGGGTCTGGCCTGGTTTGATGCACCAGACTTTAATCCCTCGTATGACAGGTGTTACAGAGGGGTCAATGTGGAGAGCCATAGGGGGTGTGGGAAAATCTGCAGAGTCAGTACAAATGTCCCCCATAAAGGCGTGTTCCTCTCCTCCGTTCACAGGTATACCACTGTCAGGATTGGCATCCACACTGTCATCACACATGGCATACAGAGAAGTTCTGACCCACAAGAGGCCAACAGAGTCAGCCAATGAGCATCGGCCTGTTTGAATGCCCATGGCCATGTCCACACCTTTGTACCTCCTGGGTTCAGCACTGTAGGTGTTGGCAAAATGATATTGTTTTGCTCTCCCAACCCGATTTTAACAACTCATCTTTAGTATGCACTTGTAGCTGCATTGGGGAGGAAGCACACTGCAAAAGGGCATCTAGTGGGTCCTCATGTCCTCTCTGAGGCCGTTCATTAAGGGGTCCAACAACAGTCCATAAACGAGTGGCCAGCCCTTTCATAGTCCCTTGTTTCAGTTTCAGCACCTGCTTTAGCCAGTCCCTTACGGGTTGTACTCTACGTGGAAGCGTCAATCTATGCCCTGGTATTTCATCCAGGGCTGTATAGAATAACCAGAAAAGTGAGTTCCTGGTCACTTTCCACTAATTCAGGGCGCCCACATCAGACAATAATTGCTCAAGTCTCCTCTTTGTATGGGCTTGACTATCGTGCCAGGTGGGAAATCCCACTAACAGTCCAGCAGCTATTTCAACACATGTCAAAACATACCGATACCCCTGTGAAAGTGGGAGTGACCCAATACAATCAATTGGCCATCTCACCAGGGGTTGTAGCCCCCATGTCACAGCGCCATCTGCTTATAGTATTCACCAGGAGTCCTGTTTGGAACAGTCACACAGTCTCATTTAGCCACAACAGTGCCTTCTTAGGTCAGGGGCAAACCCCATCACTGAACAACCTCCCACATGGTGTGGGGCCCAGCATGTTGCAATCTATGATCCAACCATTATGCCACCTTTGAGGCCAGGGCACCTTCAAGCCACCATACTCTTGCTAGTACATCGGCCTCATCATTTCCTGGTGAAGCCAGGGGAGCATGTCCAGTTACATGACACATGGTTACCACCTTTTGCTGTCCTATGTACCACAAGTCCTGCCATATGTCCATGCCCCACAGTGGTCCATGGCTCACCAACCACTGGGAAGAATACCAGGTGAATAACCATATTGTTAGACCACAAAATACAGGCCAGGTGTCAGTACATATGGTTAAAGGGCCTTTCTCATGGGTCACCACAAGGCACATGGCTCGTAACTCAGCCCATTAACTGGTTGCCCTTCTCCCACCTCCATCCATTCCATATGGTTTCAGTCTCTGGGTAGAAAGGCACAGGCCTCCACTTTGGGAGTTGCCCCAGATGGACTTATCCACCTACCAGGCAGCAGCTCTCTTTATATAAGCTTTCCAACATAGTCAATCCAAAAGCACCCTCTGCCTTAAAAGACACATATGTAACAGGCCTTAAAACAGTCTGAAGCTCAGCACTGAGCAGACTGGTGGACACTGAGCTTCACAGTTGAAGGTAGTAACTCCACTTAGTCAAAGTTGGTGTCTGTGCTATACCACTTCTCGGTTTTTGAATCTAATCATGCAGGGATCCAGCCATGAGGTAAGTGGTACACACAGTTACCAGTGCCCTTTCTGTGATAGGTTCTGTTGCAAGAAGAGTGTGGTACACAGCACACAATTGATTTTCAGTGAAAGAGTACTGAACCTCTGCTCCCTTCCATGATTGTGACCAGAACCCTATTGCTTGTCAGGTTGTCTCCATTTTTTGCTGAGATCCCCATCCATATCCCTCTGGGGTCACATGAACATCCAATTCACAAGTTTGGGAAGGGTCAAAGACATCTAAAGCCTGCACAGCCTTGACGGTCACCTTGGCAGTGCTAAAGGCTCAGGAACATTCCAGCCTCACTGCCCCCCTTTATGGGCTTCAGGATCTGAGCCAAGTGAGGAATGAATGACTCCAATACCCCAATAAGCCTAAAACTTCCTGCAATTGTTTTACAGTTGTAGGGGTGGGGTAATCTTAACAATAAGTGCAGAAGGCACAACCTTCAGCTTACCCACCAAACAACACCCAAGAATTAGACAGATAAGCCAGGCCCTTGGACCTTGTCTTGATTGACTGCCCATCCTTTCTCATGTAGATGAGCCACCAAGGTAGGGGCAGTGGCTTCCAAGTCTGCAAGAGTTACTGGTTAACATGATATCATCAACATGGTGATACATTTTCACAGGTTGTGGCTTGGCCTATTTAGCAAAGGCAGTTGCCAGGAGGCCATGACACAAAGGAGGGCTAAACAAATAGCTCTGGGGTAACACTTGAAATGCCCATTGGCACCCTTCCCACAAAAAGGCAAACTGTTCCTGACTTTCTGGGGCAATAGGGATGGAGAAAAAGCATTTGCCAAATATAAAATGTAATAATAAGTCCCTAGCTCCTGGCTTAATTGGTCCATGAGGGCTGTTACAGAAGGTATCTCTGCACACAAGGAGAGTACAACCTTATTCGGTTCCCTATAATCTACCGTCATACACCAAAAGCCATCGGGCTTTCACACTGGCCACACTGAGGAGTTATAAGGGCTATAATTTGGCCAAGTTGTACCAACCTTCTCAAGTTCTAAAACAGTCTCTCCAATTTCCTTATGCCCTCCTGGTAAATGATACTGCTTAGTATTAGTAACCCGATGAGGGGTCAAAGCAGCAGGGGTGCATGCTTCACATAACTCGTGGTGACTGCCTTCACCACAGGGATATGCAGCAAAACCCACCTTCAGAAGTTTGCAACCACAGCCCTTGCAGTGTATGGATACCTAGGATGTATTCAGTAACTGGGGAGATATATACCTCATATTCTGTAGGGGGCAGCCTTCCTATTTCCAGTGGAATAGATGCTTTCATAACCTGAATTCAGTGCTCCCCATATCCATGTACCACAGCGGCCTTCCCAGGAAACCACTTAGGATTACCACACACCAAAGAACATTCTGCCCCAGCATCCACCAGTGCTAACACCCTTTGTGCTTTTTTTGGAAGTTCAGCATAAGGCCTCCGCTCCCCACCTTGTCCCATAAGACTGATCCCTTGGCCGTCTCCTCAGTTAAAGCAAAGAAGCCAGTCTTTCTCCTGAGGGTCTCCTTGGGCAGGAGCAACTCTTCCATGAAATCCTGTAATGACACTGTCCTTATCCTTGGTCCTGAACCCTCTCTGGCTGGCGCCTCAGACTGCTTTTTGGTTAATGGCCTGAACCGCTCTTCAGGTTTCAACTGTTCCACAGTTTCAACAACACTGTGTTTGTCTGCTTCTCTAACTTGCTCCTGTCTGCTCCAGCCTCTATCAGGTCAGCCCGTACCTGATTACTGGTAAAACAGACAGGTCCTTTCTGGGCTCCTTTCCCTATCTTTTTCTAGCAGTACCGACTTTCTTTTCACTGCATATGTTTTCAGCCTCTCCTAGATCTGCAACAGTGTGGGTCACCCCGTTGATGGACTGTCCCACATATAGGGCTAGTCTAGCAAGGAAGGGCCCAAAATGCTGAGAGGTGCCATCTGCAGCACTAAGTCTCTCCTGCAGAGAGATCTATGTTTCTCATGCAGAAGGGAAGAGGAATAGGTACCAACTGGCAAGCCTGTTGCTAAGTACTCAGTTCACAAGTCCCAGATGCAGGGCATATTGAGGACAGAAGTGGGGCCTAGAAGGGTTGTTCCAAGGTGAGGAGAGGTCAGTGACCATATGCTGTGCACTGAGCTAGGCGCAAGTTGAGAAGCAGGAAGCAACTTAAACTCCAGGAGCAGTGTGGGGCTCAGTTCCAGCCCCCAGCCCAGTCTGAAGCCTGCTAGAACAGCCCTATTAGGAATCTCAGACCAAAGTAGAGCATATAGTTCTGTCTCTGAAGCAATCTAGTTTTCCAGCATGCTGATAGTAGCTGAGTCCAAAAGCAGTCTCCTGGAAATCCACACAGGGAGAGCTCACCTGAGTGTTGCCCAGACCTAAACCCAGGTCAGGAAATTGTAGAGCTCAGAATAGAATAGAAATCAGATTATTGTCTTTGAAAGCACTGAAAGTATGCAGGTCTTCATCTTGAGGAGATGTTACTGACATTAAAAAAAAAACAGCATTCACTACCCCAGGAATATAGTAGCAAGACCAGCCCAGACATTTCATCCATAATTGCACAGAGTCTGACCCTAATATGAAGTCTAATATCAGGTAGAAGCCTGAAAGAATGAGGAAACCAAAAAATAATCATACTATCCTCAAAAGCTGTTATGGTGATAGACATTTAAGATGCAAACCTAGAATGAGACATTGACTCTAAAATAGCTACATGTAAGCCTCAAAGAAAAACACAGCTTAGGCACAAGGTTATCTCGAATTCCTTGAAGACATGAAGCAAGAGTTCAGAAAAGAGTTTTAAGTGTTTTTATAAATGACATGAGAACACTGAAAAGTAGAAAGCAAGTGAGAACAAAGGAAGAAAGAATGGACCTATTGGTGGTGGGGTGGTGTTGGGAAACCTGGCTTTTATTTTTTTCTCTCTGCAGTTTGCGTGTAGATGAAGTTACTGTTGTTTCTCATTGGATTCATTGATCGTTTGGGGGTTCCTGTGGAAACTTAAGGGTTTTGCTTAAGTAGTCACATGGAATATGGGCCTTGTGCCCATTCAGGCAGTCATCTCGGCAGGAAGTTTGATCTATTATATTTATAAGGTCTCTTTCTAGCTTAAACATTTGGTATTTGGAGGTTCTTTCCAGCTCTGACATTCAGTGTTCTAAGATCCCTTTCAGCTGTGACACTTTATCATCTTAGGCCCCCCCCCAGGTGGAAATGTGTGTTCTCAGCTCCTTTTACTTCTGACATTTAGCATTCTGAAGGTGTCCTGAAGGTCCTGAGGTCTGTCCAAACTGTGTCAGAACACTTTCTGTTTTAAACATAAGAGCCCAGGTGGTGGGCAGGTTATACCTGAGTGTGCAGGAATACTTTATCATAGGTGGCCCTACCCTCCAAAAAAACTTCTGATTTTCTATGTTCCAATACACCTTCTAGCTCTTAAGGTTCTGTTTTCTCAGGTTCCTTTCAGCTCTGATATTCTGTATTCAAAGTTTCTTCCATGTCTGATAATGTAGGACCAAATGTCAAACCCATGTGTGACATTCTATGTGCAAAGGTCCTTTCTGGCTCAGACATTCCATTTTCTAAGTACCCCGCAGGCACTGATAGGTTCTGCTTTCCAGGGGCCCTCCAGAACTGATGTTCTATGTCCTCAGATTACTGTCAGCTCTGATATTCTGTGTTCTATTGCCCCCTCCACTTGTGACAATCTCTGTTCTATAGTCCCTATCAGCTCTGACAGCCTATATTGTAGTTTTCTTTCTCTGAATTTTCTGCCTCTGGCTTCTGTAGTTAGGATCATATTTGACTCACGGAAGGTGTTTGGTAGGACGTCTTCTTGCCCTATTCTTGCAAACAGTTTAGATAAAATTGGAGATACTTCCTATTTAAATGTTTGATAGAATTCATTTGTGAATCTATCTATTCCTTGGCTTTCCCCTCTGCATCTAGAAGTTCATTTGCCATATGTTCCCTTTCTTTTACTATGATTGGGCAATTTTAATTCTCTATTTTTAATTCTCTTCATCTGGTGTTTTGTATTTTTGTAAATATTTATCCATATATCAGATCTGTTGGTATATACTTGGACAAAATTGTTTCTAATCATTTCCTCTATTTTATCTTCTTTCATTTGTGATTCTGGCATCTGATTTTCCTTCTTAAAACAGAATCAAGTCAGCCAATGATTTGGCTATTTCACTACATTTTCTTTTTTTTTTTTTAAGCAGCCTCTCAGTTTCATCATTTCAGTTTTGAATCTATGATGATCATCAGAATTTCTCAGTTTTGCAATTGATTTTTTCCCAGTATTGTTTTGTGACCACGTGCTACAAAATATAATATGTTTGACTGGATTGCAAAATACGTGGAAAACGGAGTATAAGGTATAAGAAGACTGAAAGATAAGAATGGGGTGAGGTTCTGAAGGGATATCTATGACAAACAAGAGCATCCCATAAACATGGAGAGAAGAGAAAAACAAGAAGAAGAGGGAGATCAACAGTGTCAAAAGCTACAGGTCCGGAATGATGAGGACTGAGAAAAGGCCAATCCATTTGACAATTAAGAGATGGTTAGTGGCTATAGAGAAAGGAGTTTCAGTTGAACGATGAAGTAGGAAGACAGAATGCAAAGAGTTAAGGAAAGAGTGAGAGGAAAAGAAGTGGAAGGAACTATTGCAGATGACTTTCTCCATGAGTTTACCTGCAAAAGGCAGGAAAGCTAAGAGATGGATGATCAAATGAGGATCTTTGAGGGTGGAGGACCCATGAGCATGCTTGTAGTCCATAGGGAAGCAGCCACAGGACAAGGAAAGACTGAAGATTAGTGAATGTGGGGATAATAAAAAGAGCAATCTGCTGGGTGATAGGATGAGATGGGATCCTTCCTGCATGCAGAGGGGTTCACCTTGGTGAGGAGAAGGGCTGCCTTATTATGAGAGACTAGAGTGAAGGAGTAGACAGTAGCAGAAGGCACGTGATTGATGCAAGATGAGGAGGGGAGAAGAGAGCTCTCAGCAAATGGCCTTAATATTACCAGTAAATTCTAGGGTAAAATTCTTAGCTAACAAGGTATAGGAAGGGGAACTGCAGGAGATTTCAGGAGAGATGAAAAAGTTTGTAACAACTTTTGTGGTGAGTGGGATCATGAGATAATTAAGAGAGGCATAAAAAGGATTGCCTTGCTGCCTGGAGAGTCCAGTTGAGGTTAAGTAACATAAAATTGAGAGGACTCACATGTTATCATTTCTAGATTTTCTCCAGCTCCAGTCAGTAGCATGAATTATGGAGCAAAAGCAATGAATGGTGGGAGTGGTCCAAGGCAGAGGTTTGGCTGGGCAAGATCAAGAAGGGCTCAAGAAACTCAAGAGAAGAGGATAGTTTAGAGTTCAGCTAGTTCACCAAGGGGTCAAGATGGAGAAAGGAGGAGAGTGTAGCTACTGCAGGGCCTAGGAAAGAACTGAGGGGCTGAGAGATTAGGGCTTTTGATGGGTTTGGGGTTGCAAGGTGAAGAGAGGCAGAATTACCATGGATGTGATCAGATGAGGGCATTTCATAGTTCCTGAATATGGAGATGTCTTATTTGTGGGTTACAGCAATATCAGGGGTATGACCTTTGTGTGCAGCTGAGGTAGTGTAGCAGGTCATATGAGATGAATAAACTAAGGGAATCCATGAGGTTAGGGTGTTGGAGACACTATCAAAGTGCATGTTGAAATCCCCTAATAAGAGGGCAGGAGTTGGGGAGAAGAGAGAAAGCCTGTGCGCCACACACTAAACACATTAAGGAAAGAAGGGCCATGTCCTGGAGGCTTGTAGACAACAGCTACCAGATTTTTGACTGAGTGGTAGATATGGATCGAGTGACCCTCAGAGGAGAAGTTATTGAGTGATGGTGGAGAAAGAGAGCTTGGAAGTGACAGTGGAAAGCAAGGAGCATTCCAACTCTTCCACCTTAGTTAATGAGTAGGTTGAATGAGTGAAAGTATAGCCAGTATTTGACAGGGAGGCCAGGATGCCCTATCATCAAGAAGGAGGAAGGTAGTTCTCAGTGGGAAAGGGAAAGATCTAAGGTGAAAGTAGATTTGTTAGCTGAGAAGCTGGTATTCTAGAAGGCACAATGGTAGGTAGGTAGCTTTAGAGTGGGACATTGAGCATTCAGGTGGAGGCATGGCCCATTGAGGAAGGGGAGAATGGAGAACTGAGCTTGACTACTGAGGGGTGAGGGTGGGAGAGCAAAATTAGTGGATTGGAGGTCAAGGAATGGTGTTATTCTCCTTCTCCCAAGTCAGGAGACCAGGCTGCAGACTTGATGGAACAGCCTTTCTCTTCTTGGTTGGGAAGGAGGAATAATGTCCTTGATGGAACGTCTTCTCCTAATTTAATAATTAATTATTAATATAATAGAAAACCATCATTTTTCTCAGCAAGAAGACAAAATTTGTAAGTAGAAAACCCAGATTGGAATTACAGCCTTATTTCTGAGGATAATAATTACAGCTGTAGCGTCACTCTCTCTTGTTATATACTCACAGGATAATGGGTTTGTGGTTTTGTTTTTTTTTTTGCTTGCCCTGGAAAGGTCAGTTAGGTGGTACTGTGAAGAGGATACTGGGCTTCAAGCCAGGAAGATCTGGGTTCAAGTATGGGTTTAGGTGCTTACTAGCTATCAGATTCTAGGCAAGTCACTTAGCCTTTATTTGCCTCAGTTCCTCATTTCGAAAACAGGAACACACTGGAGAAGAAAATGGTAAACTGCTCCTATATCTTTGCTAAGAAAAGTCCATAGATAAAAGTCTACAGCATCACATAAATTTGGGCATCTCTGAATGACTGAACAACAAGAAGTCTTGGGACCCTGGGCAAATATTTACCTCAATGCCAGATTTCACACCGGTGCAGTCTCATTCAAACTCGGTATTTCTTTCATAAATTTCCTTTGAAACAATGATCAGTCATTTTTCCAGTTATTTCCTAAAAATTTTTGCCTCCTTTGTTTGGGCAACATCAAGGCTTTATCCATCTAACCACAATGGAGGGTAAAACCAGCAGTCACCACTGCTATGAAGGCTTATTGGGTATCCGAAGACTTTTGACATGATGGAGAGGTAAATAGATAATTTTGATGTTGATGATTTAGCCTGAATTCATATTGACACTGAAGGAACTCAGTACGCTCTTCATTTCATAAATAGAGGGTTTAATTTAGTTCCATTCTGCCTGCATGATGAAGAAGGAGCTGTAACATGGGAGAAAATTCAACAAAAATATGGTTTAAAATAACTTGGAGGTTTGGAAGCGAGATGACAGACTGAAAGTGTGATATCTGCAATAGGAACAAGAGAAACATGTCAATTGCAGAATAGATTCCTTTCTTGCCTGAAACTTTCACGAAAATGCAATATTCCACATGTCCACAAGATGGGACTAAAACATTGCTAATGCTGTAATTTCGAATTGGACCACCAGATGGCACCAAAGACAGTGCTATTATAATCTTTATTTGACCACCGGATGCCATGAAGACTGTGACATAATCTTCAATGGCACTAAATTGGTCAAAAACCCATTTATTAAAAGCCTACTATGTGCCACACTCTGCTCTGGGGGCTAGGAGTGCAAAGACAAAAAGGAAACAGTCCCTGCCCTCAGAGAAAAGTACATCATGTGGATGGAGACCAACTCTGAAAGAGTAATACAAACCTCAATGTGCCTGACCCTTAAAAAGAGGAAAGTCTCACCATTCCTTTCCAGAGGTGAAAGGTACACTGGGATGGCAGCATGAATTTATTTTCAGACATTTTCAGTGTATTGATTTGTTTCACTTAATTCTCTATTTTTTTTCCTTCTTCTGTAGGATGCCTCTTTGTATACTTCTGTTGTTCAGTTGTTTTTCATTCATGTCAGACTCTTTGTGATGCCATTTGGGGTTTTCTTGGCAGATATATGGCAGTGGTTTGCCATTTCCTTATCCGGCTATTTTACAGATAAGGAAACTGAGGCAAACAGGAAGTGCCTTATCCAGTGTCATACAACTAGTAACTATCTGAGGACAGATTTGAACTCAGGTCTTGCTGTCTCTGGGCCGAGCGCTCTATTCACTGGACCACCTATCTGCCCTGATCTCTGTATAATGAAGCACTGTAGAAATATGAACCATCTATTGGTTTAGGCTCTTAGAGTGAATTGGAGGGAGCCAGAGGGCTCAGCGTTGATAAAGGCCATGCTTTCTAGAAGCACTGACTGGTAACTCCTTTGCCATTTCCTCATCTAGACCTCTGCCTCTCTTGCCTACTAACTTCTTTCATTCTCAGTTTCCTCAACTGTAAAATGGGAATGATCCTGGCATTTTGTACCTATCAGGGCTTTTGTAAGGAAGGCATTGTATCCATCTCAGTGTTGTACAGAAATACGAGTTGTTCAATCGTTATTACTATCTCAAGGGATCTCTTTCCTGGGAAGAGGAGAGAAAAGAGAGGGAGGCAACTAAGAGGAAGCTTATGCAAGGATAAGGAATGGCCAAAAAGTGAGTACTCTAAGTATGGCACATACCAGGGAACACTAGGCATGATGGGAGACTGAACCCTTGCAAGGATAGCTTTCACAATGAAGTGGGAAAGGAAGCCTGGAGTCTGGACCAGCAAGAGAGGGGCAGGGACAGGTGGGAATAAGAGCAAGAGACATGAGAAGGGATTTCCCATACCACTCAAAGGAAGGGAGCCAGAGAGTGAGGACATGGAGAAAAAAGCCTGCCTCAACCAAAGGGGACACACTGGTGCTGCCTCAAGGCCCCTGGGGACATAGAGCCTGCAGATATTAAACAGATGATGTCCCTCTAAGAAGAGAAAGGCAGAAAAGAGATCTGGCAAATAGCAGAGCCATAAAGACATTGCAAAAAGGGCCTCGTGGAAAGCACAAACACCTGGGGAACAATGTTTGGGGCCCAGCACCAGGTCCCTACGGAGAAGGCATTGAGCAAGGGCACTAGTGCTTTTACTCTTGAAAGAGAGGTTGCCAATTTTCTAGGAGAGAAGAATAAAGTAATGGAGATTCCAGTCCCCATCACCCCAAAGGGCCAAAGCAGATAGCTCACAGGAGCCTCAAGTCTTAGGCTTTGAAGGATGAGAGTCAGCTTCTCATTTCCTACCTAAGACACAATGAATCCTCTCTCTGTGATATTCCTGACAAGAGGCCATCCAATGTCTGCTTGGAGTCCATCAGTAATGCATAACTCACTACCTCCCAACCTAGGTCATTACACTTTGGAAAGTTCAGTTTTTCATTATGTTAAACAAGCCTCCATCCCTGTAATCAATCCATTAATCAATCAATCCCAGAAATATTTATGAAGCATCTACTATGTGCCAGTTCTTTATTTTCTCCCTTGAATCTAGTTCTCCATTCTGAAGTCAAACCAAATCTCAACACTATGCCTTCGGACAGTCCTTCACATATGTGAGGACCACTATCACTGCATCCACTGTCTTCTCTTTTCAGAGTGAAATGCCACCAACTTACGATTCTTGGAGTTTGAGCTCTCTACCTAAACTGTAGGAAACAGGCCCAGAGACAAAGGTTCAGTGACTTGCCCAAGGGTCACACAGGGAGTAGGGAGTAGAACTGGTATTCAAACCAAGGTCCTGATTCTACATTCAGGACCCCTTCCACCACGTGACTCTGCTCCTTTCATCTGTTTCTCACAGGGTGCCGTTTGCAGTCACCTTTCCATCCCTGTCTCTCAATGTCCTTCCCAAATGTAGATGCCAGAAGTGATCACGATATTCTAGGTGTGGTCTGACCAGGACCTCAGAGAGTTGCTTTGATACATGGCATGATTATTTTATCCAGCCCTGTGATTTCATTGGTGCTGGGACACTTCTGTTTGGAGAGTCCTGCTGTTGATGTCAATCAACCAGGGATTAGGGAGTTGCCTTCGACACAGAGGGGTTCAATGATGTGCTTATGGTCACATGGCCAAAGTAGTAGTTAGGACTTGGATCCAGGTCTTCCTGACTCCCAGCCTGGTCCTCTCTTGTCTACCCCAATCTGTATCACATGCTTGTATCAATGCAACTTGACAAATAGAAAACAAGTACACACACACACACACACACACACACACACACACACACACACACAGACATCCCCTTCTCCAGATGGGTAGGAAAGGGTCAGAGCTCCAACCTTCCCACAGGGGCTAGAGACACTGCTTCCTTTTCCTCTGCTGTCCCCTTATTAAGTCCTCAAAGGAGAGCAGCACCACTCCTCCTTCCTCGTGTCTCTCCTTAGGGATGCTTTCTCCCCAAGAGAAGAGGGAAAGAGCCCCAGAGCAGATCATGCCCTCCTCCCTCCCTTCCTCACTGGTAAAGGTCTTGAAGGTAGATGATACACATGGCAGTAGCCAGTGTCTAGGGTCTCCACTAAGATCACAGGGAATACTTTGAGGTTCTGAGGCAGAGGGATGGAAGTGTGGTAGGAGGAGAGAGAAAAGAAAGGAGAGAACTGTCTCTGCAGGACTGGGCTGGGACTCCCACTTCCTTCCTACTCTCTCTCTAACACAAAGCCACTCATTCCCACACACACCTTCACATACACTCACATACACACATACATACACACACACTCACAAAGGAAGAGCTACATAGGTGTTCTCAGTCACTGCCAAACCTGTGCTCTCTAGCACACCTCACTCTCTTGATCTACCATGCAGCTGAGGACTCTGTCCCTGCATCTTCTGGAAACTTGAATCTCTGATGGGTTTTCCCTGTCACCAAAGTAGAATATAAGAGAATTCCCCCTTGGTCAGTGACTCCCTCGAATACCCTGAAAGACCTTTCATGTCCCTGACCTATTCTTTCCATCCAAACTCATCCTTCTAGATAATGTGGCAACTCCAGCATTTGACAATCCATTCCCATCACCACTGCAATATCAGCTTTCCAGACAAGCACATAGGCTCACATAGGCTCAAAACACAACTAGTTATGTTGAAAAGTGAATGAATGAACAAACGAATGAATGAATGAACAACACTGTTTAAGTTCTTACTGCATACCAATAACCATACTTGGCAACATGTTGATTTGAGGGCTTGTGAGAAGGTCAAGAGTGAAAGATGACCTAAGGGTCATGGGCTTGGATGCCTGGGAGGGTGGTCATGCCTTCGACAGTAATAAAGAATTTTGAAAGGGAGGAGTGCTGAGGGTAGGGCAATAGAAAGAGTTCAATTTCAATCAAGTCGAATTTAAGATATCCCAGGATGTCCTGTGGGATATGTCTAGTTGGCAAACTGAAGATGCAATAGTGGAAGTCGGCAGAGAGGTTCAGATTGGAGAAGCAGACGTGAGAATCATCTGCATAGAGATCAAAATTGAGTCTCTGGGAACTGTTGACAGCACCAAGTGAAATAATGTTGAGACAGAAGGCAAGATAGCCCAGGATAGAGCCCTGTGGGACACTCATGCTTACCAGGCATGACCTAGATGAAGATCCAGCTAAGGGTACTGAGAAGGAGTGGCCATAGTGAAGTGCTCAGGGGTAGGTACTGTCTTTCACCTTTCTTTGTATTTCCAGTGCTATGTACAGTCCCTGGAACATAATAGATACTTACTGTTTCTTGGCGGAATAAAAGAAGGTCCTAGAGAAAATAATGTCACAAAAACTTAGAAGGACAAAAGGATCAAGAGAAAGGTGAACAAAAGTGTTAAGGACTACCCAGTGATGAGGAAAGGGGAGGATTACGGAAAGAACATAAGATTTGGCATCTAAGACATGGTTATCAACATCAGTGAGACAAATTTCAGTGGAATGAAGAGAGAAGAAGGTCCAGTGAACAGAGTTAAGAAGAGAGAGGAAAGCAAATAGAGATGATTATCATAGATGGCCTTTTCAAAAATTTTAGCCACAAAAGGGAGGTGATATATGGGATGATAATTAGAGGGGATGGATAGATCTAGGGAGAGTTTTTTAAGAATGGGAGACACACAGACTTGTTTGTAGGCAGAGGAAGCAGCCAGTACAGAGGGAGATATTGAAGTGAGAAAATGGGGATGATAAATGGAGCAGTCTGCTGGAGGAACTGGGCTAGAAGGGAACCACTTATGCAGGCAGAGAGGAGTTTGGCTCGATAAGGAGGAAGCATCTCTATGTGTGAGACAGAGATAGAGGAGGAGACAGGGGCAGAAGGCATCTGAGTGATGTGAGAGGAAGAAGAAGGGAGAAAGATAGCTCCAGGGGAATGACCTCAATGTTTTCAGTAAAATATGGTGTAAGGTTCTCAGCTGAGAGGGTGGGTGGGTGTCGTAAGGAGCCATGGAACGTTTCAGGAGGGATGACAATTTGCTGAACAGCATTTGAGGTGAGGGGGATAGTGAGTTAATTAGAGAAGAATAAAAAGATTGCCTTGGGGCTCCAGGAGTAGTTTGATCCTCTTCTGTGGAAAAGCTATCACTGTTTTAGTAGGGAAGCAAGAGGCATGGATCAAACCCATGTTGTGGAGAAAGAGTATTAGTCATTACTCCTATCACACAGGATTTGGAATTGAAATTTCAAAATACCATGGTGAATTTGATACCAGCCCTTTCCCAATTCACTGTCAATGCTTTTCAGATTGGGAAAAAGAAATGAAAGGGCATCTCGGGCCATGACTTTCATTATTTTGAAAACATAGCAAAGTAGCTATAGGAAGAATGAGGTTTTCCGGGAAGTGATCCCCCTGGACCCAGCTTTTGTAGAGCATCTATCTTTTTTCTTTGATGATGATATGGGATAGATTTTTGTCTGTAGTGACGACAGATGTTCAATGTGAATCTGGATGCATCTGACTATAGTAGACATAAAATTTTTGTTAAACCACAGTATCGTTGTGCTAGGTTATGACACTTTTCAGTTGTATCCTACTCTTTCTCTCCCCATTGAGGGTTTTCTTGGCAAATATATTGCAATGACATGTCTTTCTGTAGCTCATTTCACAGATGAGGTTATCGAGGCAAACAGCTTTAAGTGACTTGCAAGGATCACCCAGTTAATAACTGTCTGAGGTCAGATTTGAACTCATGAAGATGAGTCTTTTTGATTTCAGGTCCAGTGTTCTATCCATTTCTGCTACCTAACTGCCTGTGATTTTGCTACCATTTCCCATAGGCTTCCTATGATGCATATGTAAGTATTACTAGATTAGGTGGTTTACTGAGAGGATATTTGGCAGAGCTTTCCAAGGTCTTTGGTGCTGAAGTGATTGTTTTCTATATTCATTGATATCTCATCTAACCTAAGTTTTGTGTAAATCCTTGATAACTCATTTTGGCAAAAGGTCATACTGGGATAAGGGTTTCTCACATTAGAGAGAGAGTAGGATGTAAAGAAGAATCCTGCCAAAGAATGCAATTCAGGCCAATAAGTGACTCTTGAAAATTCACCAGATGAAACTGGATAGTTTTTGGAAATGACTTTTCTTTTGACATTTAAAAAGAAACTTACCCCTCATCCTAGTCTTAGAATATCTAGAGAGATGAAGTACATTAGTGAAATCAAGAGTATAAGAGACAGCAGAATCTCAGGATACACCATTCAAATCTGAGTCAGAAAAATCTGGCTTCCCATCCTCCCTTACTAGCTGTGAACACTTACTAGCTGTGTGATCTCAGACACCTCCAATCACCACTCTGAGGTTCAGATTTTCCTCTGTAAAATGAGAAGGTTGGATTAGTTGAACTTTGAGGTCTCTTACAACTCTCAATTTCTAAGCCTAAGTGTGATTTGGAGCAAGTGTGATTTACTTCCCTGGGCTTCATTTTCCTCTGAAGCATAAGAGGATTAGACTAGGTGGACACTGACGTGTTTGAGCTGGAGATTTAAATCCATGATCTTGTGGATGTATTTGGTGGCTTGAGGTAAGGACTGGGTGAAGAGGAATTGAAGCAACAGATAGCAAACAGACACAGAGGCTTGAAAGAGAGGCTTTGTCAGGATGGAAGCCATGGTCCAATGAAAAGAATAGTGGGATATGGAGTTAGAGGAGCCAGATTGGAGTCCCAGCTCTACTAGTGTATGAAGACTAGGTCTAGAGTCTCCCTCACTATCTCATTTTTGTGTACTTCAAGGTTACTTTTTCTTTTACACTGTCCTTAGGTTCCTCTGATCTGATACTTGTTCATGTCTTGGCCAAAAAAGGATATTAACAAATAACCTTCCCAGCTAATAGGAGCTTATCCTTTTGCATATTTCCTCCAGGATTTGCCCTTATCAGTGGGCTACATTAACATTCTGCCTGGTGAATGGCCTCTGGGCTTGGTTGCTGGCCCATTTCCTAGACTCACCTGCTTGGTGATCCTCTGACATGGTGGCTATCTCTCATCCAAGTAGAAGAGCATGGCCATTGGTCTCCCAGCCTCTTGGGCAGAGGTGACCTGGGAGACAGTGTTTGGCCTGACTCTCAGCCCTCCACACTTACCCTCTGTATTTATTGAGGGTGAGTTATCTAAGTGACCTAAGGTCACCATGCTCTAGGGAAGTTTTTGAGAGTAGAAATTGTAGGCAGAGAATGTCAATGGAGAGCTTTTCCTTCTCTGGGAGTCTTCTACAGCCCTCAGGTGTCCAGTCCCTATCCCTGTAGATATCTGAACAAGATGCCTTCTTCTGAGCTCCAGGGTGTCCTGGCTAGATGCCTGGCCTGCTCAGGTCCTCTGGGTCCTCTGGGTGATGCTCCTTGGGGCTAGGGCAGCATCCTGGAACCTGGGAGGATCCTCAACCTTCTGCCTCAAGTGTCCTTCATTTGAGAGGGGAATTGTCCAACACTAATTGCTGCCAGTTTCTTCCAGCCTAGGTGTGGTCAGCGGCAGACATGTGTCCATACCTGGGTGCCCCTGTGTCCCTCAGCCCTGGCCTGATTTTTTCTCCTCCTGGCTGGAGAAAGGAGGCTGAGACCTGCTTCTGCCCCAGACAACCCCTTTCTTCCTCTCTCTGGAGGTTGTCAGGAATCCAAGTCCCATTCAGAGAGTGCTGGTCTACAGCCACTGCAGCTACTAGGCTGTTCTCTTTATGTGGAGTCCAGGACACTCCGCCCCCCATCCTCCTATCCTTTCTCTCGTTTTCAGGAATGGGAAACATCCCCAAGCTGAGCTCAGCTGTCATACCTGGGAGAACATTGTACACAGTAACACAACATTGTGGGATGACTCACTTTGATAGACTTGGCTGTTCTCAGCAATGCAAGGATTAAGACAATTCCAAAAGACTCATGATGGAAAATGCTATCCACATCCAGAGAAAGAACTATGGAGTCTGAATGTAAATCAAAGCCTACTATTTGCTGGCTTTGTTTATCTGTTTTGTTTGTTTTGTTCCTTCTTTTGTGTGGTTCCTCCCATTGGTTGTAATTCTTTACAACATGGCTAATGTGAAAATATGTTTAAAATAAATGTATATGTAGAACCTATATCAGATTGCACACTGTTTTGGGTAGAGGGAAGGTGAGGGAGTGGGAGAAAACTTGAAACTCAAAATCTTATTGAAGTGAATGCTGAAAACTAAATATAAATAAATAAATGAATAAATAATGATAAAATGAAATGAAGAAATTATGGGAGTGGTGGGTACAGAAAAGAATGGAAAACTCTTTTTGAACTTACGCAAAGTGAAATAGGAAAAGCCAAGAAAACAGTACATATACACAGTAACTACTAGAATTTAAATGGAAAGAATTAAGCACCAAAAAATTTAAAATCCATGGAACAAAATGTTCTAGAACAATTGGGATTGAAAAGAAAAAATGAGAAGACACCACCAACGTTCCCCATCTAGGCGGTGGTAGGACTACAGACGTCACACTTTTTGCCAAATGCATTCATCACTTCTCCTCCCCTTTTTCCCTCCTTAAAACAACAAAAGAAAAGTTCTTATTTGTTACATGGCATAGTTCTCAAGGATGAGGAGAATAAGAGATACAGAGGATACCCTGGTGATATAAGAAACCAAAAAACTCAATGGAAGTTTTTTAAAAGAAGTCATCTATCTCAAGGATATTATTGTTCTTTATCCTTCTTTCTGGAAGAGGACCAAGGCATCAGGATGGTGATGCCATGACTCACAAGTAAATTGGATTTAAGTGAGGGAGGGCTGTGCAAAGTCACCAGCCTCACTTTCTCCTCTGGAGTCACCTGGGTCCAGTGGAAAGATATAGATCAGGTGGAATGAAGGTGTCCCCAATGCAGTGAGAGACCTTGGCTTTTTTAAGCTTAAGTCTTTCCCAGGCGTCAGTTTGACTGAGTCAATGCCCATTCAGAGATGAAGGCTAGATAAGTAATGAGATAAACATCTCAAGGGTGATAATAGAGAGGGAAAGGAGGAAAGAAAGGGTTTTGGGTTAGTGATTATCAGTAACAGATCTCAAACTATACTACAAATCACACACCAGACACATACAATCCTACCTATTCACAGAACACATGCATGAAAAAGAGTATAAATACACTCAAAACTCCATACCCATGCCCACACACATGCCCCTTGGCACTACAACAAGCCATTATGGAGTGGGGATGTTCAGGAGAAGACCGAAGGTACATAGAAGAATATAGGAGGTGGGCAGATTTGGAGAGGCAGGAGGGGTAGAAAGACAGGAAGTAGTGGGAGGGGTGAAGAGGGGACTTACGTCATACACAGGAAAGTGCAGGAATTTCTCACCTCTGTCATGTAATATCCTCCTGCTCTTCCTCCTCCTCCTCCTCCTCCTCCTACCCCCAAAATCACAGAGACAAAGAGGACTAACCTTGGTCAAGGGTAGGAGAGGTGGACATGGAGACTTCACAGCAGAACCACAGATAGTCTCCACAAAGAGTCCAGGGAAGAAGGAGAAAAGAAGGGAGCAGGCTCTGTGAGGTCAGACCCAGAGAAGTGTGGATCCCTCTCAGCCATTTCTCTCAATTCCCATCACCCAGCCTGGCAAGGGGAGGGAGTCACAGTGCATCTTCCATTAATAGGAGAGCCTGGGGCTGAGACAGACCCCAGGTTCCAGAGGGCAGGATGCTGGGTTGAGATTAGAGGACAGTACAGCTGCTAATTCAGCTTGAGGTTGTCGAGGGTCATCCCTTCTCCTCATAGAGAAGGGTATAGATGGTGGAGGTCCAACTGTCCTGGGCTTCACATAAGGGAAGAGCACAGTAGCTGCAGCAGCAGCAGACCACCAGCCCCTGAATGGGGTTTGGATTCCTGAGAACCAATAGAGCAGAAGAGGAAAGGGATGGTCTATGTCAGAGGCAGTTCTCTGCCTCCTTTCTCCAGCCAGGAGGAGACAAAATCAGGCCAGGGGCTGGGAGGGACACAGACACACGAGATCATTTATGCATGTCTGACCCTGACCACATCTGGGCTGCAGGAAACTGGAGGCAATTACTGCTGGGCAATTCCCCCTTTCAATGAAGAGAGTTGAGAAAGAAAGTTAGAGATCCTTCCAGGCTCCAGGATGATGCCCTACCCATGAGGAGCATCACCCAGGGGATCCAGAGCACCTGAGGGGACCCAGGCATCTAGCCAGCAGCCCCTAGAGGTTGAGGAGAAGATATCCTGATCAGACAGCTGCAGGGATAGGGACTGGACTTCTGAGGGCTGTGAGAGACTTTCAGAGGAGGAATATCTTTCCACTGAAACCTTCTCTGCCTGCAAAAACTTGCCTAGAGCATGGAGACCTTATGTACCTCACCCTTCTCAATAAATGCAGGCAGTAGGTGGTTGGAGTGACATATCAGCTCAAAGTCTGTTTCCCAGGTCACCTGTCTTTTCAAGAAGTGGGAGACCAATGACCATGCTCTTCTACTTGGATGAGAGATAGGCACCCATGTCAGAGGGTCACCAAGTAGGTGAATCCAAGGAAATGGGTAAGCAATCAAGCCCAGAAGCCATGCACCAGGCAGACTGCCAATGTAGCCCACTAAAAAGGACAAAACTTGGAGGAAATATGTACAAGAAATTGTTCCTCTTAGCTAGGCAGAACATATATTAATAACTAGCTAGTTTTGGCCAGGATGTTACCAATATCAAATCAGAGAAGCCCAAACATAAAAGAAAATTAACTTGAAGTACACAAAAATAGACAGTGAGGGATACTCTAGACCTAGTCTTTGTAGCACGAGTAGAGCTGGGACTCCAATCTTGCTATTCTACCTCCATATCCCACTACTCTTGTCATTGGACCATGGCCTCCATTCTGAACAAAGCCTCTCCCTCATGTCTCTTATGTGTGTTCTCTATCTGTTGCCTCGATTCCTTCTTCACCCAGTCCTTACCTCAATGTCCCAATTGTTCCCACAGCATCATAGAGTTAAATCTCCATCCCAAAACAGCCTCAGAGTCCACCTAGTCCAATCCCTTTATGCCACAGATGAAAAGGAAGCCCATTCAAAATCCCATTTCCTCTACCAGGCTGCTCCTTTTATCATCCCCATTCCCTCACTTCAAAATCTCCCTGTGTACTGGCTGTTTTCCCATGCCTACCAATATGTCTATGTCTTTCCCATCCTTAAAAAAACTCTCCTTTGATCCATTCACCCCCTCTAATTATCATCCCATATATCATCTCCCTTTTCTTACTAAACTCCTTGAAAAGGCCCTTTATAATAGTCACCTCTGTTTGCTGTTCTCTCTCTTCTTAACTCTCTACAATCTACCTTCTGCCCTCATGATTCAACTGAAACTTCCTTCACTAATGTTGCTAATCATCTCTGACTTCTCTGGCTTCCTTCAAGTCTCAGCTAAAATCCCACCATCTACAGGAAACTTTTCTGTTTCCTGCAAATTTCTAGCACCTTCCTCATGGTGATTACTTCCAGTATTTCCTGGACATGGATTGTTTCTTTATAGGGGTTTGACTGTTGACTCCCCGACTAGTCTGTGAACTCCATGAGACAGCAAGGACTGTCTGACAGGTCTTCGTATTTCCAGCAAAGCACAGAACCAGGCACACAATAAGCAGCTTAAAAAATGTCTATTGACTGAAAGAAACCTGCTTGGCCTGTTTCACTTGATGAAACTTTCTGGTCCCCTAAGGCCATAAAAAGTCCTTCCATTGGGCAGTCAGGACCTTTCCAACTGGGTGGATTTCTGAAAGCCACTCAAGTCCTCACACTCTTCCCCGATACCCTACTCTGACAACCAGAAGTGCTTATATGGAGACAAGAGGGTCTGTATCCAGACAAGCTGTGTCACATTGTTGAATTTCTATACTGTGCTAACTCAAAGTAAATCTGCTTCTCTTACCTGTCCAATGATGTCCCACTATCTCATTTCATCCGAACACTGGCTCTGAATTAAGAAATTGCTGGGGCTCAAGCCTACTCTGATGGTGTGGCACATGAAAGATACTCAGAGACTTCTGGATTCACTGACATTGTAGGGCCAGTAGGGCCAATACTTTTCTTGTTTTTTAGAGTCAGACAGAATAAAAATCATAGTAACCATTACATACATCAAAGAGTTGGGAGAATTGGGAACACCACTCTAAGCTCAAAAAATTTGAGGAAGATCAGAGTTGATGATCAACAAAATCTGAGTTAGGCAGTTCCTTGTTTATTAGAGTTTAAGTCAAATTGCAGTAGAATAAAAATTATTTGTTCAGAACCTACTGAATGTTCAGCATGATGTTAGATTGTGCAGAAGAGTGGTGTGGGGATTAGAATGAGGAAGGATGGAGATCAGGGGGAACAGCCCTCCTGGGGCAAGTTCAAGATATAGATGTTCTGTTCTTCTCCTTCCTATTGCCGTTCATTCCCTTTGAATCATGCTTCCAACAATTAGACACAATCTTAGGATAATAATATCGAAGACATAAATGTGGATTTTTGGACCTCAGAAAGCGGAAGTGGTAATTGGCACTGGAGGTATCTACCACAGCATTTAGTACAGTTCTTTACACATAGTAAGTGCTTAACAAATGCTTTTTCATTCATTCATTCATGGCTGGCAGTACAGACCTCTTCTTGATTAGATGATTTGTTTGGGGTTCTTAAGGAATCAATAGTCTCCACCAAATTTTCTCTGGAAAAATATCTAAAGACAATGTCAAAAACATCATGAAAATGCAAATGGGATGAGAAATTGAGAAGATGGAGTTGCCAAAGCAGCCCCTTCCATGACTATTTGGTAGAGTGTAGGAAGAGTGCCCAGTAATTGTAATTCAGGAAATGCTGTGATTTCTTGAGGAAGTCTGTAAACTCTTTTGGACAGTGGGGGCAATTGCCTTTCAAAGGCTGTTGAGGAAGACATGGAGAACCACATCTGTCAGACAAATCAGTGCATCACCACTGCCATGTCCAGCATTGACCCAGAAATTAAGATGGAGACAAATCTATGTCCTGAGCCCCAGACACTTGGATAGAACAGGCTCCACAAATATACTAGACCTTCATCGCGTACAGTCCCCATAGACATCATGGAGGGGAGAAATCATTGGAAAGGCAGAGCCCACCTTCCTAATCACTACCATCAGCAAGTGCTGACCAACTGTCATCAGTACACACAAAAACACACATGAGTCCTTGGATTGGCAGCATTCTCCAGAACAGCCAGCCTGCTTCCAGCCCAACTCTCACAGCCATCAGTTGGGGAAGCAGCTCCTGCAGAGAAGAGACCAGCAAACTCCACTAACTTATCAAGCAGTTGCCACTCATAGGGAAGGCAAGCCAGACTAGCTGAAGAAGTAAAGCAAGCTGAGGGAAGGACAGGAGGCAGCCCAGGATTTAAGTCACTTTGGGATTCTTCTAATCAGTCTGGGGTGGGTGTTTCTGATATCAAGTGTAAATGTCTCTTTTTGCAAGATTCACCCATTACTCTGAGCCCTGACCTCTGTCTAATCTGTTTCACAAGGGCCTGCCTATAAACACCTGAAGAAACTGCAAGTCATTATATTAGAGAATTCTAAGGGAAGACACACCTCATCCATTGCCTCATGCCTGGAATGCTGCTTTTTCTGCTGGCCACAACTCTCTGCCTCCTGCAGTCCATCCTCCTCTCTGTTGTCAAAGTGATCTTCCAAACACACAGTTCTGACCATATCAACTCCCTCTACTCAACATGTTCCAGTGGCCCCCTGTCACCTCAAGGATCAAATATAAAATCTTCTGTTTGGCATTCTAGGTACATCATACCCTGACCCCATCACTGCATTTTTCCTACATCCTATACTGTCCCCCCAAATAGTCTCTAATCTAGTGACACCATCCACTTTGCTGGTCCTTGCACAAGACACTCCATCTCCCAATTGGCTTTTTTCACGGGCTATCCCACTTCCATGCATTCCTGTCTCTCCTCACCTGTGCCTCCTGGTATCCCTGACTACATTTGGGTCCCATGTACAATCCCACATCGCACAAAGATGCCTTTGATGGACCTCCTTAGCTCTAAGGCCTTTGCTCTCTTGTTTATTTCTAATTTCTCCTGTATATGATTCGTGCCTTAACCCCTCTTGAAGAGCAAGCTGGCTGTGATGTCTGACTTCAAAAGCCTTCTTAAAGAAAGAGCCCCAGACTAGTCATTAGGACGAGGGGTTGTAACTCTGATCTCCTGAAAAAGTTATTTCCTGTCTTTGTGTTTGTCTTTATCTTTCCCTTCCTGTCTTCATCTGAAAAATGGGACATTTGTTCTCAATTATCTCTAACGTCCTTTCCAGCTCTACCATGCTATGTTCCAAGGTCCCTTCAAGATCTAATATTCCATGTCCCGTGTGCTCACTGCCTCTGCAGGTGTGACTCTGCTTGAGGGGCTCTTCCATCTCTAACATTGTGGAGACTACTCTATGCTTAGATATTCTCTGTTAAAGTCTCTTTTCAGCTCAGACATTCCCTGTTCTCTGGTTAGAAAAAAAGAAGTCACAGTGTGGAACTCTCTTTTCCTAAGACACCTGTATTGTCAGGGCCCTGAGAAACTCATTCACTCCAATTCTTTGAGAATGCTAAAGGCATCATTGTGCCAGTTGAATAGAGGGCAATGCTTCTAATAGGGGCCTGGTGTAGTGATTACAGTGTTGGATTTGAATTCAGGATGACCTGAGTTCAAATCTGTCCACACACAGGTCACAGCTGTGTGACCCTAGGGAAGTCACTTAATCTCTCTGTGTCTCAGATTCCTTATCTGCAAAGTGAGAGAGAAACTGGATTCACTGGTTTCTAAGGTCCCATCCAGCTCTAATATCTAAGATCATTTCATCCCCTAATTATATAAGTTCACCCTCTGCACAAATTCACCAACACAAAAAAAGGTGGATAGGGATTATGTTATTTTTACTGGGAAAGGAAAAAGGGTTGTAATTTCCCCCAATTCATTAATATGGCCAAAATTATCCCAATCTAAATCTAGGTTGATTCTGGAGTACCCCACTCTATCTGGGGCAAGAGTAATCAGTATTTATATATTAGTTTAGATATACTAAATTTTGTTGTAAAAGAAGTTTGTGTGAAGGAGCCTACCCACCAATCCTGCCCACAAAGCTGCTCCTGTGTGAACCAGGGCTGGGAAGGGAGCATAAAGTCGAACTGAAAGTCTCTCAAAGAGAGAAAGAGAAAACTGCCTGGGTTGATTGAGAGAAGCAGCAGGGAGCTGCCTTGGGGAAAGGCTTGAAATCTGGAGAGGAGGAGGGGCTGGGGAAATTAATCCCTGTGATTGGCAGTACAGGCTGTTGAAACATATGGGGAGGGGGGAAAGTCTGGGAAGGCAATGAGGAGCTTCATCTAGCAGGGCTGCTGTCCTAGAATCATGGCATCTTCCAATCACCAAATCCCAGAGGTAGAATGGACTACAGATGCCACCCAGGCTTGAGTGCCAATCCGCTGTACAACATTCAGGACTCATGGGCATCCAGCCACTGCTAAAGAACTCAGGCCTTTCCTCCTGAGGCAGCCTCTTCCACTTTGGGGCAGCTGCCTCGTGGAGGGACCCCAGTGATTTCAGCCTGATCTCCCAACCTCCTCCCAATTAGAGAGAGTTTTCAAACACTCTCAATCCTCTCTCCCCTCTCCCCACCACAGAGGGCTAGAAGTATCATGTCTGGGTATCAGGACAGCCTGTCCATAGGCATCCATCCTGGGACCCAGTGCTGAAAGGCATGTCAGAGGTGGGTCTGGAAGCCCAGAGAGCTCAAGTGAATTGTCATGGTCACCCAGGTTACTAGAACCTTAAAAAGTCAGAGCCAGGATTCTAATCCATGCCCTCTGATTCCAACCCCAGTGTGCTGTCCATTACACAGCAGCTGTCTGTCCTTTCAGGGAGTGCAGAAAGAAGTAAAGCGGTTTAAATAACATTCGGTTGTAGAGGATTTATCTACATGGGAAAGCCTGGCCAAGAACTGCACTGGGGAGGAGGAAGTCGGGGTGCTGGAGGGAAGGCCCTCCTCTCCATGAGATCAGATCTAACCTTGGTTCTGTCCAGGACTCAGGTTCAGAGGTCAATCAGGACAGGCAAGGAGAGTGGTTCAGAATGGGATTGGGCTTAACAGGACTGGTCCCAGGTACCTGTAGACTCAAACCTTCCTTAATGAATGATACATCTACCTCTGCAAAGCCCTGTAGGGGACAGAAGGGAAGCAGAATTGGAAGTTCATAGATTTAAAGGTGAGGAGGCCCTTGGAAGATCATCTTACCTCCAGAGAGAAGGAGGAGCTTGTCAAGGGAATTCATATACGATTTAGCAAATAATGATATTATTCCATCAGTGAAGTTACAAAAGTCTTGGTCTACATTTGGAACAGGAAAATTGATCTTTTTATTTTAGTTATACTTAGAATATGCAGTAGAATGGATTGCATTTCATAGCAAAGAAGAACATGGGAAGTTTACTGAAAAGCCAAGGATTAAAGGGCTTGAAAAGCTAAGGAATCCCTGATTTGAACCAACCATCTGAACCACTGCACTGAGGAGGAAGGACATGGAGCTCAGTCTTGACTCCAAACAGTTTCTGGTACATTTCTACAGCCAAACACAAGCTGGTAAGCTGTCCAACTTTGGCCCTCTGTTCTCCTAGCACACAGAGTCAAGCTGTGTCTCTAACAGGACATAACCAAGAAAAGCCACACAATTTCTCCTGAGGGTAAAACTGTATGGCAATCCCCAGAAATGTCAAAATCCCTAGAGAAGATCTAGTCTGGGCATTTATTCCCCCCCCTTTTTTTAACTATTACTTTAAAAATGAAGTCATTCCTTATTATTAATATTATATTTGTTTTATATTTTGAGTTCTATATTCTAACCCCTCCTCTGACCACTGAGAAGCAAGCAATATATCAATCATAAAAGTGAAATCCTGCAAAACCTATTTCCATAGTAGCCATATGAAGAAGCTAGAAAAATAAAGTGAAAAATCATACTTCAATTTGTATTTAGAGTTCACTGCTTCTCTGTCTGAAGGAGGATGACACTTTTTTGTGTCATGTGTCCTTTGGAACTATCTTGATCTTTGTATTGATCAAAGCAGCTAAGTCTTTCACAGATGATCATCATTATAATATGGCTATTTCTGTACACAATGATCTCTTGTTTCTTGTCACCTCGCTTTGTTCATACGGCTATTGCCATGTTTTTTGAGTCATCCCTCTGGTTATCACTTATACCACAGTAGTACTCCATCATAATCATATGCCACAATTTGTTCACCCATTCCCCCAGTTAAGGAGCATCTCCTCAGTTTCCAATTCTTTGCTACCACAAAAAGAGTTGCTATAAACATTTTTGTACATATATGCCCTTTTCCTTTTCTTTTGAATTTTTTGGATGTAGATCTTGTAGTGGTATTTCTGGGTCAAAGGGTATACACTGTTTTATAGCCCTCTGGGCATAGTTCCAAATTGCTGTAAAGAATGGTGGGACCAGCAGATGACTTCATCAACAATTCATTAGTGTGCTTATTTTCTTTCATTTCCGCCAGCATGTGTCATTTCTGATAGATGTGAGGTGCTACCTGAGAGTTGTTTTCATTTGCATTTCTCTAAAAATTAGTGATTTAGAATACTCTTTCATACAGTTGTAGATAGCTTTGATTTCTTCTTCTGAAAGCTCCCTGTTCATATCCCTAGACTATTGATCAGTTGGAGAATGGTTTGTATTTTCTTCCATCCTATCGCATCCCCCATTTATTCTATTCTCTCCCTTTGATCCTGTCCCTCCTCAAAAGTGTTTGCTTCTGATTATTCCCTCCCCCAGTCTTCCCTCCCTTCTATTACTAGAAACACACCAAAAAAAAATATGAAAAAAGAAAGTGAAAGTATTACGCTTTGGTATGTATTCATTCTCCATTAGTTCTTTCACTCGATGTAAACAAGCATTTTTCCTCATGATTCCTTTGCAGCTGTCTTAGACCATTTTGCTGCTGAGAAGAGTGAAATCATTCATAGCTGATCATCCTACAGTGTTGCTGTTACTGTGCCCAATACATATCCTCTTGGCTCTCTCCTTCCTCCTTTTCCCTCACTAGTGTTTTGCTTTTGACTACCGACTTCCTCAGTCTGTCTTCCCTTGCATTAGCCCCCTCCCTTTTCTTCCACTTCACCCTTACTACATCTTCCCTCACTTCTATTCAACCCCTCTCTTTTATTTTTTCTTTCCCCTCCTACTTCCTACAAGGCAAGTTAGATTTCTATGCCTGATTATATTATTCCCTCTTTGAACCAAATCTGATGAGAGTAAAGTTCAAACAATGCTCATCTCCCTCCCTTCTTTTCCTCTACTGTAACAGGTTTTTGTGCCCTTTCATGTGATGCAATTTACCATTGTATGCCTCTTCTTTCTTCTTCTTTTAGTATAATTTCTTTTCACAACTTAATTAGATGTTTTTATCATTACATCAAAGTCAACTTGTACCCACACCCTCTGTCTATGTAAAACAGTTTTTTTGCTGGTTTTTGGGTGAGGCAATCAGGGTTAAGTGCCTTGCCCAGGATCACACAGTTGGTAAGTGTTAAGTGTCTGAGGCCGAATTTAAAACTCAGTTCCTCCTGACTCCAAGGCAGGAGCTCTATCCACTGTGTCACTTAGCTGCCCTTATGTACAACCCTTTTAAATATCATAATAACGATACAGATTCCAAGAGTTACAAGTGTTGTCTTCTTTATAGGGATGTAAACAGTTTGCCCTTATTAATAACTTTTGTTTTCCTGTTTACTTCTTCGTGCCTCTCTTGAGTCTTGTATTTGAAGATCAAATTTTCTGTTGAGCCCTGGTCTTTCCATCAGGAAGGTTTGGAAGTCCCCTATTTCACTGAATATCCATCTTCTCCCCTGAAAGATTATGTTCAGTTTCACTGGGTAGGAGATCCTTGATTTAAGCCAAGCTCCTTTGCCTTATGGAATATCATATTCCATGCCCTCCAATCTTTTTATGTCAAAGCCACAAGGTCCTGAGTAATCCTGGCTGTGATTCCATAATATTTAAATTGTATCTTTCAACCTGGTTGCAGTATTTTCTCTTTGAACTCATAATTTTGGAATTTGGCTACAATATTCCTTGGTGTTTTCACTTTGGGATCTCTTTCAAGAGGGATGGGTAGATTCTTTCAATGACTTTTAACCTCTAGTTCTAGGACCTCAGGGTAGTTTTCCTTGATGATTTCCTGAAAGATGCTATCCAGGCTCTTTCTCTTTGCATTATGGTTTTCAGGTAGACCAATAATTTTTTCAATTGTCTGTCCTGCATCTATTTTCCAGGTCAGTTGTTTTAGCAACGAAGTATTTCATGTTTTCTTCTATTTTTCTTTTTATTCTTTTGTTTCTGTTTGACTGATTCTTCATTTCTCATAGAGTCATTAGCTTCCAATTGCCTAAACTCAATTTTTAATGAATTGTTTTCCTGTATTAGATTTTGCACCTCCTTTTCCATTTGGCCCATTATGCTTTTCAAGGAGTTCTTCTCTTTGGTGAGATTTTGTGCCTCCTTTTCCATTTGGTGAATTCTACTTTTTAAGGAGTTGTTTTCTTCAGTGCATTTTTTTTGCATTTGGCCAATTGTACTTTTAAGGACTTGTTTTCTACAGTCAATTTTTGTCCTTCCTTTTCCAAGCTATTCACTCTCTTCTATACTTCTCATTTCTTTTCCCAATTTTCATCTGCCTCTCTTATTTGACTTTTAAAATCCTACTTGAACTCTTCCACAAAGGAGCTCTGTGCTTGAGATCAATTTATATTGCCCTTTGAGGATTCAGATGTGGGTATATTGACAATGTTGTCCTTTTCTGAATTTCTGCCTTGATCTTCCCTGTTCCCATAATAACAATCTGTGGTCATTGCCCCTTTCTGCTCTTTGCTCATGGTGTGTGCCTATTTCCTGAGTTTTAAAAAAAGTTGAGCTCTCCTGCTGGAGTGCAAGGGGCACTGACCCAAGATTTTTGTGCTAGGAGCCCAGACCTGGTCACTGGCTTTGTGTGCTGGGGCCTCAGGTGCTGGCAGTTGGAGGCTGTAGGGTTCTGGCAGCTTACCTGGTGTTGGGCTGGAATCAGCAACACAGGAGCTCTAAGATCAGGGTGGGGAATCTGGACCCAGGAGATGCCTGGTCACCAGGGCCTTGCACTTGAATTTTTGACTCATGGTTACCCAGCCCTTGTCCTGGAATGTTTGGTTCCTGCTCACCCAGCTTTGCACTCAAATGTTTGGCTGCTGGAGGAGTCAGCTTGCAGCTTTGCCCCCTGGTGTTGTGCTTCCCAGAGTTGTACTGAATCACCAGGAGATTTTGTGGCTGAAGAACACCTTTGCACATGGTGGCTTTCCACGCTGCTGTCTACTGGCTCCCCTGCCTCTATGAGGCACTTTCAGGGTCCTGGTGTTGGTGGTTGCCTGCTCCACCACTTTGGGGCTCAGGATCTTCCCCTGGTATGCTGAGGTCAGGCTTGCCACTGGCTTACTAGGACATTTCCCTTCCTGTAGTGCTCCCCCTCCCCCAGAGCTAGAGGGGCCTTTCCCATTAATCACCCAAGCTTGCTGAACTACAAGACTACCACACCCCATCTTTCTTCTGGCTCAGGTGTTTCAGGGTTTTTCCTGAGGCAATATTTTTTGGACGTTCAGAGATGAGTAAGGGAGAGTGAGAGTGACTTACTTCTTACTCTGTCATCTTGGCTTCTGGAAGCCTGAGTCTCTATTTTATTAATTTCTTTGATATACTTGAACTTCTGTTCTTTCAAATGAATTTTTTGTGATTTTTTTCTTTAGTTATGAAATAATTTTTAATACTTTGATTGCTATGGCAGTGAATTAGTAAATTAATCTAGGTAGGGTTGTCATTTTTAATATTGGCTCTGCATATCCATGAGCAATTGATATTTTCCCTTAGGAGAGGTCAGACACTAAAATCTGAAATCAAAACTGAGAAGTATATCAAATTATAATCCTAAATTTTCTGCCTCAAATAGCAAAACTTCATTAGTCATATGTTAGGGTAAGATATATTTATTCTGTTCATGTTTAACAGTGTTGGTTCAAATTCATACAGTATTCATTAACAGATTAAGTTTTCACATATTCAGTAGAGTTGTTGGAGGTGAAATTCACCACATGTACATGTGTCCTGAAGAAAGTCTGAAGAAATACATGATAGGTTTTAAAATTCTCCCTGTGGTCTGCTCTGTAGATAGGAGAAAGGAAAGGAAAGTGCATCTGGCCATTCCAGGTGGGCTTCAGATACAGCCTGCCAAGAGGATTTTTAAGTTCTAGAAGAAGCTTTAGTCCACTGAGTAAGTCAAAGGGAGCAACTACCACTGGAAATGATGGAGACACAAGCTGGTTGAACGTTGGTTAACTTGGACAAGCAACACAAATACTACATTCTGGAGTTTTACATGAATACAGTGAATATTAGATTACACATAGTGAATAGTTGGCTCAGAAATGTAAGTTATACATCCTGAGTATTAACAGATGACAATTTTATTATTATCTAAATGATTTCAGATGAAACACTTCTAATTTAAAGTTGAATTCATAAATTTCCTACTTTGTCTGGGAGAGGTTCTAGTTTCTTAAACTGCAGTATTTCAGAGTTTGACAATATGAATCTTAGAAAAAAGAAATTTATGCAAGAATTTAAAGAAAACACTGGCGTGGAAACTACAAAAACATATCACTAAAATTACATGACCACACAGGATTAATATACCACGAATGTGAGACTTAATGTAGAGTTCAATATCAAAAACAAAACAAAACACTATTAACATAAATGACATTGGTAACAAAGTTAACAAAAAATATATGATTATGTTAATAGATACAAAAAAGCTATTAACAAAT
This sequence comes from Phascolarctos cinereus, assembly GCF_003287225.1. Lineage (NCBI taxonomy): Eukaryota > Metazoa > Chordata > Mammalia > Diprotodontia > Phascolarctidae > Phascolarctos > Phascolarctos cinereus. The sequence goes on from NW_027556291.1 coordinate 77,885,052, forward strand.
CTAACATGCACTGTTATAAGATTTTGAGTTCCAAATTTTTTTTTCCCTTCCCTCTCTGCCCCCTCCACAAGAGGGCAACCAATCCGATACAGGTTATACAATCATATTAAATATATTTCCACATCAGTCATATTGTGAAAGAAGAATTATAACAAAAGTGAAAAACTATGAGAAAGAAAAAAAAAGTATGCTTCCATCTGCATTCAGATGCCACAGTACTTTCTATGGACAGTATTTTCTATCATGAGACTTTTGGAGTTGAGTTGTCTCAGATCCTTGCATTGCTGAGAAAAGCTAAGTCTATCAAAGTTAGTCATGGCATCATATGACTGTTTCTGTGTATGACGTTCTCCTGGTTGTGCTCACTTTGCATCAGTTCATACAAGTCTCTCTAGATTGGAAAGACAACCTGGTGTAACTCTGTCATGATCTCAAGAGAAAAATGGAATGAGTGGTGAAGAAGAATGCAATATGAGAAGGGTGAAGAGAAAATAGGAAAAATTATTTCACAACCCTTTATAGAACAAGGACTCTGCAGAGGGAAGGAGAGGATGACACTTGAACCTCAATCATTAAAGGAGGAAATACATATATGCACAGATGGGCTGTCTTATCCAGTAAGGAAATATGAGGAAAAAAGCTAAGGGAAAATGAAGAGGCGGGATAAGATGTAAATTACATAAGAAAGACAGTAATCAGAAGCAAAACAAACATAAAAAGGATGCAGAGAAAATTATTTTAAAAGAGGAAGAAAAAGTTTTTGACAAAATATAATAACCATTCCTGCTAAAATACTAGAAAGTTGTGGAATAAATAAAACTTTCCTTAAAAGGATAAGTAATATCTATCTAAAACTAAAAACAAGCATTATCTGTAAAGAGGTGAAGCAAAGGATGTTCATTATTACTACTATTGCTGTTTAAGACTACTAACAATGCTAGATATAGCAATAAAACAAGAAAAAGAAATTGAGAGAATAAGCATAGGCAAAGAAGAAACAAAAATAGTACTTTTTGTAAATAATACAATGGTTTGAAGAACTATGGATAGTCAACTAAAAAAATTTCAATACAATTTACAACTTCAGCAAAATTTCAGTTTTTTTAATAAACCCACATAGACTATGAACATTTCTGTATATTAAGAAAAAACCTATAAGAAGAAATATAACATATGTATATAAATCACATACAGAGAGATTTATAAAAATTTATAAAATACAATGTAAAATACTTAGACATCTAATTGCCAGGAAGACAGATACGGAAACTATATAAACAGCATTATAAAATATTCTCCATATTGATTAAGGCAGTTCTAAATAACTGGAAATATGTTAATTGCCCATGAGGAAGCTGTCAATGTGATAAAAGTGACAATAATACCTAAACTAATTTACTTATTTAGTGTCATATCATCAAACTTTCAGAGAGTTCCTTTATAGAGCTAGAAAAAATATCATAGTAAAATTCAACTACAGGAATATAAGGTCAAGTACTTCAAAGGACTTATAAAACAAAACAACAACGGGAAGGAAGAGGGGGTAGATTTCAAACTAGTTATAATAATCAAAACAATTTTGTTCTTCATGATGTCGATCAATGCAAGAGATCATGCCCTAAATATGTAAAATAAACAAAACAACCCAGTTTTTAATCAACCCAGAGATACCAGCTATTGGGGCAAGAAATCACCATTCAACAAAAACTATAGGGAATATTGGGAAGTAGTCTGGAAGAAACTATGTATAAACCAATATCACACACCAAATAGTAGCTAACATTTATACAGAGCTGAAAGCACTTTACAATTGTTTCATGTGAGCCTCCTCCTACTCTTGTAGCATTACTGCTCCCATTTTACAAGGGAGGAAATTGAGGAAAAAAGTGATGAAGTGCCATACCAAGGGTCACATAGCTAGAATATATCTAAGGATAGAGTTAAACTCAAGTTTTCTTGATTCCAGGTCTATCCACTAAGTTACTCAATTGCCTTTATGAACTCAATGAACTCAAGGGTGACATAATTAACAAATTAGTGAAGCGTGGAAAAAATTGCTTGTCACATTTATGGATAAAGGGAGAATTCATGACTAATCAAGAAATAAAATAAAATGGACTATTTTGATTACATAAAAAGTTTTTGAACAAACAAAACTGTTAAAATTTGAAAAAGAAAAGCAGAAAACTAGTGAACAAAATTTTGTATTAAGTTCCTTGATAAAGGTTTCATTTCTTAGGTATGTAGGGAACTGTGTCAAATTTACAAGAATAAGTGCTATTCCCTCATTGACAAATGGTTGAAGAAAGTGAATAGGCAATTTTCAGAATAAGAAATCAAAGCTATCAATACTCTTATGAGAAATGGTCTAAATCAGAAATGGTTAGAGAAATGCATATTCAAACATTTCTGGGGCTCTAATTCATACCAATGAAATAAACAAAAAAAAAACATGACAAATGCTGGAAGAGTTGTTGGAAAGCACTAAGGCATTGTTGGTAGAGCTGTGAATTAATCCACAAATAATTTTGCTATTATTCAGTTGTTTTTCAGTTGTGTCTGATTCTTTGTGATCCCATTTGGGGTTTTCTTGGCAGACATAGTAGAGTGGTTTGCCATTTCCTTCACCAGCTCATTAACAGATGAGGAAACTGAGTCAAACAGGGTTAAGTTACTTGCTCAGGATCACACTGCTAGGAAGTGTCTGAGAAAACATTAGAACTCAGTTCCTTCTGACTCCAGCCCTGGGGCTCTATCCACTGCCAAGCAGCTGACTGTGTAGTGGGACAAACTGTTACATTAATGTGATGGGATTTGTTGTTATTTAGTCCTATTAATCGTGCTAAACTCTTCATGACCCCTCTCTACTATGTTTAGATTCACAATGTGGGAGGTGAAAGCAATAGTTTAAAGAGAATTTCCTTTCTTTAATCCAATTAATAAATATTTAATTAATTGAACATGGAAATGGAAAATTTCTGTGCAATGGCAAAGTCAAGGGTATGATCATCTTTGTGTGTAGCTGAAGTGTGATAAAGAAGTAGATAATAGGAAATGATTGGTTAAAGTTAATCAAAATTGTTTTTTTAAGTACCCATTATGTGTCAAGCACTGTGTTTGGCATTTACAGTACTGCAGCAACAGGAAAGAAAACACAGTAAGACTATTTTCTTCTCAAGTTTCTACTCTGATTATTCCTTCCATTCTCTAGAGTCTAAATGCCCTCATTTTAAAGATGGACAAACTGAATTTCAGAGAGTTAATGTCAGAGATTCGATTTAAAATTGTCTCATCTCAAACTAGTGATGCTTCTGGCCTCTAAGATTGTGGGATACAGATACAAGCACACTTTCCTTGTTTGTATGGTTAATGGTGTTATTGTATTAATAGCTTAAAGAATTTAATATAATGGTTACCGAGCATTAATGAATTAATAGAAAAGGTGTAAAAAATCTGAGGAGTTAGGCCTTAGAAACAATTACTAATTCTGTGAAGTTAACTTGGGCTGATTTTATCTATGTGGATAATTTACTAAGAGTGTAATGAAAAAATTGCATCCCATTTCTCAAGGAACTCACATTTGAATGGGGAAGCCAGACAGACAAATAACCATGTACAGAGTGTAAAGGGAAGGTTAATTACAGAGGAAAGAGGCAAAGACAAACACATTCCATTAGGTTTTTAGCAAATATTTAGGATGGGGAGAGACCTGAGAAAGGAGTAAAAATTGTGGGCTATTATTAGAAACAAGGTGATATTAAAATATAAAAAGGGAACATTTGGCAGAAAATTTGCTGTATAAGGTGAATGTAACTGGGAAATCTAGAGGATAATACCAAAGTTTCAAGCCTCACATGTGATGGTAAAGGAGGATCAGGGCAGAAGCTGAGTGGATAGGCACTAGGGCAAGAGCAGGTGAAAAAAAATGCAAATGCCATCTACTGAAACTTTGATTAAAATACTGTGTCCAGTATCAGGTACTACATCTTAGGAAAGGTATTGGCAAGTTGGTAAATGTTGAGGAAATGAGAACCAAAAGAGTGAAAAGCTTTGAGATCATGCCACATGAGGACTAGTCGAAGAAACTGGGTATGGTTAGTCAAATGAAGAGACTCGGGTCTAAATCTTATTACCTTTTCTCCACCTCAATAAATTGTAGAGGCTCTAGGATTAAACATAAAATATTTTGTTTGAATTTCAAAGCTATTCGCAATCTGGCCCCTTCCTACGTTTATCAATCTTTTTATTCTTTTTTTTTTCTCCTTTTTTGGAGAAGCAATCAGGGTGAAGTGACTTGCCCAGGATCACACAATTAGTACGTGTCAAGTGTCTGAGGCCACATTTGAACTCGGGTCTTCCTGACTCCAAGGCCAAAGCTCTATTCACTGTGCCACCTAGCTGCTCCAGCCTTTTTATTCTTTATTCCCTTCCAACTACTCTGCAACAGTCACCTGCTTCCTGGCTGTTCCTCATTTCAGGAACTATATGAATACAATTAACAAAACATTTCACACAAATAAAGACATCTCAATAACTGGAGAAACTGTTAACAACTTAGGAGTAGTCCAGGCCAACATAACAAAAATGGCAATACTGCGTATCTTGATATGAAGTTACCATGAGTTCTTGAAGATGCCAGTGAATTAAGTCTACTTAATTCTCAATATACTATATATATCACATATGTATACACACTATATATACACTATATATACAATATATACCAATACTCAAAGGACAGGAAGTATCAGGACAAGGGAATAGGAAAAGGTGTTCAGGGACAGCATTTGAATTTACCATTAGTAGGTATCGCAGATTGGAGCTCAGCCTTCCCAATTTAAGGAGGCTGAAGGCACCGTTCCCAGAAGTCTGCACAACTCTTTAAAAGAGAGTGGTCAAAAAGTGAGGAAGGAAAGAAGATATAAAGCTACTGGAAACATGAGAAAGACTGAAAGACTAAAATCCCATACCAAAAATTTCAGTGCAAACCCACCTCACATGTAAGCAGCAGAGCCTCAAAGACAGGAGCAGAAATGAACAAAATTCTAAAAGAGATCGGAACAGAATAAACAATGAAGGCAACTAAACCAAAATTCCCAAAGTAAAAAAAAATTCCATGGGCTCTCAGAAATCATGGAAAAACAGCAATAAGGTATGGTGTATCTGGTGCTTTCAAAAAATCAGGAGCTGCAATACTATAAATCAAAGCAAGAATTAAAATATGTTTGTTGAGGGCCAGAGCTGAAGAGTCTAATGTGGGATAAGGAATTTAGGTCAGAGCTTGACTCTTTCCCTTTCCTACCCTTAAAGGGCTCACTTATTTAGAACATTTGGCTCACCAATATCCCTTGCCTGGGAGTTGTTAGAACACTGACCCTTGAACCTGGATGGCAAGCAGGTGTGAACAATTAAGGATGCGCATAAGGGCTGGGATTAGTCATGTAAGAATGGTGGGAACGCCTTGGGGGTGATTGTTAGCTTTCACTATTAAAACTGGACCCTCAGAATAATAAATGGCTCAGTCTTTCACTGACGCGCCTGGCCTACATTTCTTCATTGCACACTCCTCTGTTTGATGCAACACTTAGTCGTGGGTGACATATATTTATATGTAAAGAAGTATAAATTTTAAGTGTTGTTTGTCCTTCCTTTTAAAAGAGGACCAATGACATCACGGGGTGATGTTCTGACTCGCCTGTGAAGTAGAGGCAAGATTACACAAAGTCATCAAAGTCAAGATGACTGGCAATGGCCCAGGATGCAATATATGACGTTGATGTTTGATCAAGCTCTAAGCACTATGTCGGCCACCTTCATAGCTGTTGTAACAAATTGTTCTCATCCATTCATTTTACCAGGGGGAGTCTTCACATGCTTGGGGTAGACATCCCCTTAACTCAGTGATGGTTTTGGGACCCTTCAACCTAGTTTAGCCGGTCTGCCCAGGAGACCAGAAAAAGATGAATTAATCAGTCCTCTTAAATAGGGAAACTACATTATGATTAAAAAGACTATAGTCAATGAAACAATAATAATGATGAAATTCATAAAGGAAATGTAAGCTAACTTTCCATAGGATGTTTTTAGTATCATAACTGCACACTTTAATGTTGCTCTCACACAACTGGTTAAACATGAAAGATAAAAAAGAAAATACAGAACTAAATCACTGGAAAAGCTACTTCTGAAAGACTTAGCAATCTTTTAAGTTTAAATGGAAACATTAATAAAAATACCTCTTTTACAACATACACATTATTAGTAAACTTTAATTCAATAAAAATAGTAACTAATAAAAGGAAGAAAAGCAAAAGACAGGATTGGCAGAAGCTCAGTTCTCGACCATAAGCAGTCTGCTTTCTGCCGGAAACCACCAGCACAGCTAAGGAAAACATGCCTTTCCAATACCCAGCGTTGACAACAGAGCAAAAGAAAGAACTGTCTGATATAGCTCATCAAATTATTGCTCCGGGCAATAGAATCTTGGCAGCAGATGAGTCCACTGGTAGCACTGCAAAGCCACTGCAGTCCATTGGAACTGAGAACACAGAGGAAAATCACCTTTATAGGCAGTTACTTCTGACAAAAGACGATCAAGTGAACTCCTGTATTGGAGGTGTTTTCTTTTTCCATGAGACACTTTACCAGAAAGCCAATGGTAGTCATCCCTTCCCCAATGTCATAAAGGCAAAAGGTGGCATTGTGGGCATCAAGGTGGACAAAGGTATAGTGTCCCTGGTAGGGACCAAGGTCTGGAAGGGCTGAGTGAGCGCTGTGCCTAGTAGAAGAACAATGGAGTTGACTGCCAAGTGGTACTGTTTACTGAAGATTGGGGATAATACACCTTCCCCACTTGCTCTCATGGAGAATGCCAATGTGCTGGCCTGATATGCCAGCAGAATGGCATTGTTCCCATTGTGGAGCCAGAGATCCTCCCTGATGGAGAACATGATCTGAAGTGTCATCAGTATGTCACTGAGAAGGGACTGACTGCTGTCTACAAAGCTCTGAGTGGCCACCATGTCTATCTGGCAGGGACCTTGCTGAAGTCTAACACGTGTCACCCCTGTACCCAGAAGTATTCACATGAGATCGCAATGGCCACGGTCATTGTCCTTCACCGGACTGTGCCTCTTGCAATCACTGTTGTCACCTTCCTATCTGGGGGTCAGAGTGAAGAAGATGCCTCCGTCAACGTCAATGTCATCAACACCTGCCCCTTGCACATGCCATGGACTCTGACCTTTTATTACGGCCAAGCTTTGCAGGCATCTGCCCTCAAGACCTGGGGTGGAAAGAAGGAAAACGTCCAGTCTGCCCAAGAGGAATATATTAAGCGGGCCACTGAGAATAGCCAAGCTGCTCAAGGCAAGTATACTCCAAGTGGAAAGTCAGAAGGGGCAGCCAGTGAGTCTCTCTTTGTCTCTAACCATGCCTACTAAATAAGTCAAGGCCTTCCACCTTGGTATGCCCTAACACTCCAGGCCAACCCTCACAGTCCAGGAAAAGGCTGAGATCCCAGAGCCATGTGCTGACCTTTCCCATCACTCCTAACTTGTGTGGTGTTGTTGCTCTCTGGTGAATCTAGTAACCCCTCCTCAGACCACTTTGTCCAATAAACAACTATTTAACAACAACAAAGAAAAAAGACACAAGATTAAAAAGTGACAATTATGATATCCTGACTAATGAATGGTCGAAATTACAGAAACTATTTTTTTTTAGGCAGTTGGGGTTGAGTGACTTGCCCAGGGTCACACAGCTAGTAAGTGTCAAGTGTTTGGTCTGAGGCCAGATTTGAACTCAGGTCCTCCTGACTTTAAGGCCAGTGCTCTATCCACTGCTCCACCTAGCTGCCTAAATTACAGAAACTTAATAGCAGTTAAAACAGTCTTTAAAGGAAAAATTTTACCTCTGAAAACATATATGTTAACAAAATTTTTGTAAACACAACACTGATGAACTGGGTTCACAAGTTGAAATAAAACTAGGAAATTAAAAAAATTAAAAAGCAAATATGCACAAAGGAAACAGTAAAGGACAAATAGATTTTTAAAAAAGAAACAATGTAACTACATAAAAAACAAAAGTAGTTAGAAAATACTAAAACTCTTATAAACCCTTTAAATTTTTAAAATTAATTTATTTTTAGTTTTCAACATTCACTTCCATAAGCTTTTTTGTTTTAAATTTTCTCCTTCACTCTCCTCTCTCCCCAATTCCACAGAACTAGTCATCCTCCCAAGTCACTCAGATTTAAACCAGGTGTCACCTTTTACTCTTCCATTTCTCACCCTACCTCGCCATATATCAATGTTTTGCCAAATGTACGTAAATCAATTCCATTTTCCTACATAAATCACATCTCTTGCAGATAGCAGTTTTTCTCAAACACTGTTACAGCCCTGATGCAGGTCCTCATTACCTCACACCTGTACTACTGCAATAACCTGCTATTGGTCTGTCTGCTGAGTTTTTCCCTACTCCAAACCATCCTCCATTTAGCTGCCAACATGATGTTTAAACAGGTCACCTTCACCTCCAGGAACAAATAGAAAAGCCTCTGTCTCACTTCTGAACTCCTCCGTAACCTAACTTCCCACTCCTTTACAGCTTCTTACACCTTACACCTCACCCCTACATTCTTTAATTTTATTGTCCTTCTTTGCTGTTCCTCAGCCAACATTTTGTTTCCAGCATATTCAGCTTTTATTTATTTTAAATTAAATGTTATTTTACTTTTAAGTTTGCATTGTCTCCTCACTCTATCCTCAAACCTCTTAAAATTGAGAATGCAAGAAAAATAAAACATTTACAAACAAGAATAAATATATAAATTCACTCACATTAAAGCCATACACATTCTGACCTCAGACTGGCCTAACTGTTAATCCCCCTCCAGCAAAACTGTCCTTATCTCTGTTTTTCAGAAATGTAAGCCACTCCTCCCTACAATTTCTATCACTTTTTTAGTTCATAAGAAGGTCATTGTGGCACACAAGGGATAACAGATTCAGTGAGGCCAGGGTGAGTGCACCTTTGTAGCAACTTGCGAAACAGCTACTTGTTCAACTTGCGCAGCTTTTAATAAGCTTGTGTTTCAAATCACATCCACTGGGGGCTGTCTGAGCTTGCACCCCTTTCTGGGCACTTAAAAAAGATTATAATCATACCTAAGTCAGTTCTTGATCAAAGTTGAGCTCATCCTTATTTCTAAAACCACAGCTCCCTCTGATAAAAGTTTTCACTAAGGAAATTGTACCTACGTATGACCCACTTGTTTATATGGATTCTGATGGGGGGTTTCATCTCATTGCATTCTAGAAATGTTTTTATGTTCTCCCTTTTGCTTTATTTGCAGACCAAGGTAGGGAATGATGGTTATGAATAGATGAGTACATCAAATTTGTGAATGAGAGTTGTGAAGATAAAAGTTCTACCTGAATTTTTCAGTCTAACATATGAGAGACATAACAATTATCTAGCCATAAGGTATAATTAATGAACTTTTGTTGTTTGAGGAAGTCTTTTGATACTTTAGTTTGCTGTTATTCTAAGTCTAAGGCATTAAGTGTCTGAAAATCATTGAAGGGAAATGCTATGTGCCCCTGAAGTCTGAGGACTGCCCCAAGTAGATGTCTGTCTCTGGAAAAGCTGAGAGAATTATTTTGCAAAAGTGGAGGTAGGATTCTCTTGATTTATCCTCATCTCTGGAAATGAGACATTTTCCCACCTGGTCAATTCTGAGCTCGGATATGACACGTATGTGTAGTGAGGGATCATTCTGAATTGTCATTTGAATTACAAATAATGAAGAGCCTTATAACAGTTTGTTTATTTAGTTTCTATGAGATCACCCTACAATTTTATTTCATCATGTTAATATGATTAGTGAGAGATGACAGTAAAAAATGTGACATCATTTTCAAAATTGGATTAAGATTCTTATATGTAAAAATTGTTCAAAACATCTAACAATATTGAGAGACAGATTCATTTTTCCAGTTTAGGCCCTCATGATGCAACAAGTGAAATTCTCTTAAGTTTCAAGTGAATTGTGTGTTCTTTATATAATGATTCTTAGAGTTCTATTTTATATTGAGTTTGTGTTAAGAAGTAGAACTGAGTGCCTAACATCCTGTCTTCTACAGAAGTCATTTAATCTTACTTAACTCTACTTTCTTGTACTTTAAAATTATTAATTTATCCTGCATATGATGTCTGTATATAGTTGTTTAGTTATTGTCTGTTTCTTAAAAATGAGTTTTTTGTACCCCCAGATTTTGGCACATTTTTGGTATCTGACATACATAAATTTCTTGACTTACTGATTTAAGTAAATAATTACTAGTCATAAATTATGTGCTGTTTTGGGTGGTTGTTTCAATTACATGATTTGAGTTATAAATAAAGGTATTTTGTCAAATTGTATTTCCTCATCAAAATTGCTTATAATTAAGACATTTTGCTTTCATGTTTAGTATTACTTTGTTATTATTATATTACTATTATTTATTATTATTATTGTTGTATTGCTATCATTAATATAATATAGCATTATATTACTTGATATATTTTATACTTTAGAAATATAAATATAAATCTAATCTTAAGTGCATATGTTAGGTATTGTTGCTTTCGGTTTTTTTTTCCAGTTGATTAAAAAGTAAGAAATGAATTTAAATGGGTGGTTTTAAAAAGCCTTATTCATTATGATCAGCTGGAAACTGAATTGAGGTCTATTTGTCAAAAGAATCAGTAATGTCAACAGAAAAGAAATGAAGGAAAAGTACGTTGTAGAAGCACCGCTGAAGTCACAACCACTTTTTTTTACTTTTGATTTTCCCCGGAAATAGTAAAGTCATCCCGTCACTTAGGTTTTTCCCATCCCCCTCTGACAGTCATTTTTCTCAATGTGATTCTTCATAGGAACAAAAAACACAAAACAAATTTGCTGGAATTGTTGACTAAAACATACCCCCCCACACCAATACTTAATTTTTATATGACTTCAAATAATTCCCCAAAATATAAACTGAACAAATTAAGTACAGAAAACCCTGTTCTGTAAAAAAAGAAAGCCTAAAGGAATCTTGGCTTCAAGAAAACTCATGAAAATTTAAAAACAAAAAAACAAAGTCATATTTAAGAGATTAAAATAGTGTTTTCCCCTATTTCTTTACCTTTTCATAAATAAAAAAAAATTCTATGTGATATGTTAATGACAATCTCTTTTTAAAAGTTTTAGAGTTTATTAACCATTTACCAGTTTTTATATTGCTAAAGTGTTATTTCTCATGCTTCACAAACAGAGTTAAACTTACATAAAACTGTGGGGAAGTCTCACCTCCAATATATTATTTAAACCTCACAATGGAAATTTGTTTTGATAAAATCAGTTCTGATAACAAAAAATTCTCCTCCCAAAAAAGTAAAATACAAGGGCTGACCAAATAACCAAATCCAACAAAACCAGTCCTAGATAGGCAAAAAGATGTCTACCCACACATATATACTAACATACACACCCATATACACACACACATATATACACCCACATACATACATACATACATACACACACACATACATACATACAGTGTTTGGTCCCCTGTCTCTCAATTTCTCAGTACGTCCGTGTCTTGTGTAAAATTTTTCTCTTGCTGCAGAACACATTCGAATAGAGGGGTGCCTGGCCCAAGGACTTTTGTCCCTTGTTGGCCCAAGGATTCTTACTTGCACCAAATCCCCAATGTCCATCCCTCTAACAACTCCCTCAATATCTGGTATACTCTCTACACTTTCCCATCCATAACTAGAAGGACACCTGGACCCTTAGATTGCCTATTTAGCATTCCTGCCACTCCTCTCCCATACACCTTTTCCATATAAGCTCCAGCACCATCCTCACTTTCTCCCAAGTTCCTTAAGAATCCCTGCTTGCTTCTCCTGAAGTGTTACAATAAAATTTTTTTTACCAAAAACGAGATATTACAACAAATACAATTTAACTTTGAATTATTTAAATAATTGAAAAATGTTTAAAAGAAATAAGCAACTAAAATATTGCCAATTATAATAATTTAAATAATTAATTTATAATTAAAATCTAATAATGAGTTCCCACAAGAAAACTGTGATAGCTGTGCTAAAAGCTGATAGAGACAAAAAATAAGAGGATACATATGCTGCCGCTCCCCAGAACTCCTGTATCGATTTCTTGCACATAGTGACAAAGAAGGGAAATTCTCTCCACAATGATTTCTCAGTTCAACAAAGGCATTGGTGATTGGTCTGGCAGTTAGTGGAACACTACTATTCTCTCCACAACACAATATAGTGCCTCCATCACAAGTCGCAAGTACTTGATTGATGTAATTAAGCTTCCGAAACCCCTGGGCAGGTCAGCCATTCATCTCTCAAATATTCAACTGTCTCAGTTTCCAGTTCTTGGTATCACAAAAAAAGTTACTATAAGTATTTCTGTACATTTGGGTCCTTTTCTTTTTTCTTTTTTTCCCCCTCGGGGTATAGAATTGGTAACAATATCAGTGGGTAAAAGGATATGCACAGTTTAATAGCTTTTAGGATTCAGAGTTTCACCAACAGTTCCTTCACATACTCATTTTCCATTTCCCCTCCAGCATTTGTCATTTTTTTTCTCTCAACTTAGTCAATTTGATGGGTATATGTGGGAGCCCGAGTCGTTATGGAAAATCTCTAAGTCCTTATAGGCTTTAGGGATCAGTACACATAGAGGCTTGCCTCAGGATAAACGCTCCCATGGCTCTTGCCCTAGCTCCGTTTGTTATGGTTTGTTGATTGTAAGTTCTCATTCATGCCCAACCTTGAGACTAGGTGGCTGACTCAAGTACACAATACTAAGAACTGGGCAGGAAAACAGTAGATATGAAATTTGGCATTGAAGCTATTTTCTCCTGAGAAAATGAGGATCTTTAGCTGCTTAGATTGTTTATGTTATCAATTAGCGCTTGTAGATCATTTCTCATGGTACAAAACTGTTTTCTATGTAATCTTGTAACCTCTGAAAATAAACCAGTCTTACAAGCATCAGTCTCAGACTCACCTAGCCTGACTTTTCTTTCTCCAGTTCCCCTTCCCCTTTTTTCTTTCACCACTCTGTCGTACATTCGTGCCGGCTGCTGGCAGTTGGTGCCCAAATAGGGACTCCCGATCCTTGGATGGGAAAGTTTTAGACCCCCGGGGAGTAGAAGAGGTTAAGAGAAACACAGCAGCACCTTACTGACTCAGAGCTCCACTACAACTATGGGAAGAGGTAAGGGGATTTAGTCCCGTTGAAAGAAACACAACACTAGGCTTATTCAGGGATTTCTCTGCTCTCCTTTAAAATGAGTCAGATTCAGTTTAAAAATAGAGAGCAACACCTTCAAGCTTTCTTTCCTCTCATTTGGTTCTCCCTGGAGAAAATTCATTCTCCATGATCTTAAGGAAAATTTTGCTTGTTTTTCATAACATCTGGAAAACCATGAAAAGAAAAAATCAAAATCAAAATGAATATTATTTGATCTGTGCAAAGAATTTCTAGTAAACCCCTCTGAGCTTTTGGATTTTCCCTGTCATATTTTTTTCTGTATTTGTTCTGTGTTCATCTGTGTGGTATGATTGATGTGTACTCGCATGTAATCTGATAACCTTTGCAATTAAGTAGCAAGAATAGCATTCCAGGGGAATGCTGTTTTCTTTCTCCTCTTCTCCCTCCCTAATACCAGCTGCCTCTGAGGAGCGGGTGGATGGGAGAGAGAAGGAGAGAAAAATATTTTATTATTTAGGTTATATGATTGGTAAAAGGCAAAGAAAGTTTAAGCATGCAGGGATGAGAAAAGTATGGGTAGAAAGAAAAGCATAATCTGTTTGCATGAACAGTGGGAACAGAGAGTTTGAGAGTAAAAGATTTGGGAACTTTTAAAGAATTGTTGGAAAATTTTTTTCTCTCTCACTTTACATGCTAAGCTCTGGCCAAGTTTTTGGATGTGAAGTGAGAGATAAGAAAGATAAATTCTCGGAAAATTTTCTCTTCCCCTCTTCCGCATTCAGCTTTGGCTGAATTGTAGTGCCCAACTTGGCCGGGGCTGGGTGGGGGACAGAGGAAGAGAAAAGAGGATAGGAGGGCGAATTTTTACCCTAAGATCAAAAAGAAAAGTTTTTACGTATTGAAACACAACCAAAAGATAATTTAGTTCATTCTAATTGGTAATATTTTTGTTTCAAGTTTTAAAAATCTAGTATTTTTTCCAATTGGTAACCTTTTGTATTGTTCTGCCAAGCAGTTTTTCATAATTTGGATGTTATTAAAATGGGAACTAAAAGAAACTGAAAGATGGTGGGAAAATTGTGTAAAACCAGATAAATTATTTTATCAAGCCCTGCCAATCTTGTCTTATAATGTTTTGTAACTGTCCGTTAGAAAGTCAGGTATTTCCATCTTTACCTGCAATTAAAGAACATCTTATAGTTAAAACAATTTGACTATCACTTATGAAAATTACCAGATTGTTAATTAAGTTATTTCAAGTTACTCTTTTAATGTTAAAAGCTAGAATTTTTAATTACTTATGAGTGAAAAGGAGGGGCAAAAGGCAATTTCTTTTACTTTGTAAACTTGCCAAAGCTCCTAGAAACTATCTGTGTGGGCAAGGTCATTCTGTCCTGAGAGAAGAACTTATTTGCATTCTAGAGTTCCTAAACATTTAATTTGGCTTACTGAGAAGTTGCAACTTTATGTACAATAGATAGAAATGATTTCTAATAATTGGCTTTTATACCAGAACAAGTTTAATTTTGAGAAAAAAGGATGTTAAGTGAAATCTCTTATATATGTGAGTCCTACTAAATCTTTATTACTTACTACAACTCCATGAGAATAAAATTAACTGTATCTGGCTTTAAGCTGCGAATAGTGAAACTCGTTGTTTGAGGTAAAAGACTCTTAGGAGTATAAGTAATTTTGTTTTGAGTTTTAATTTGTGTATAGTTGTCTCCATTAAATCAGTATTTGAAATTTCCCTATTGTGTTCCTTTAAGAAGGAATGTTTCCCACCACGTGCCAAAATTTTGCTCATGTTACTATCAAACCTGTTAGGCAGAGATATTCTCAGACAAAAATAATTCATTATATGGATGATATACTTAGCAGTTGTTCTATTACTAGCGAACTCTCCTTATTAATGCCTGAGCTTTCACAAGCCCTTCAATCTCATAGATTTATAATTGCCCCTGAAAAGGTACAAAAGAAATCACCCTTTGCTTACTTTAGACATATGATTTCACAGTCTACAATTAGACCCCCAAAATATTACCAATTAGACAAGATTCCTTAAAAACTCTTAATAATTTTCAAAACCCTCTTAAAGATATTAATTAGCTTTAGCCTGCCTCGAAGATCACCACTAATCAATTATTTAGTCTTTTTACCACCCTCAGATACCTCACTAAGAATATTTACACCTCAAAGAAAAGATTAATTTAAACTAGTAGAATAAAAGATAGCTAAAACCCAGTTATTAATTCCCCTTAATTTGTGGGGGCAAAATATTTTACATCAAATGGGAGCTGTTATTTTTTCTGTCCCCCCCCCAAAAAAAATTATAATGGAGGCCGCTGTTTCTGCTTCTTCTATCCATAAAGCTGACAAAATACAATGGAAATCTGATAAACTTGTTTGGGTAGAACAGCGGCTTTTGAAGAAAAAGAAGCTTTTTTGCATTAAAACAATTAAGTCAAACAACAACTTTTAGAAGGACATGTAGAACCCTCTACAAGTCCTTGGAATTCACCTGTTTTTGTTATTAAAAAGAAGTCAGGGAAATGGAGGATGCTTCATGACCTCCCAGCTATTAATGACACTATGGTGACTATGGGTCCCCTTCACTCCGGTCTCCCCTCACCCACTACGATTCCTGTTTCCTGGCCTTTGATAGTTATTGATTTAAAAGATTGCTTTTTTACTATTCCATTGCAAGAAGCTGACAAATGTTGCTTTGCCTTAATGTAGAACAACCTGCAATCAGGTTTCAATAGAAAGTCCTTCCTCAAGGCATGAAAAACAGCCCTACAATGTATCAAAATTTTGTTAATAAAGCTATACAACTAATTCGGAAAAAAAATTCCTGACGCAAAAATAATACACTATATGGATGACATACTTTGTAGCGGTTGCACTAAAAATGAACTCACACATTTATTACCTCAGCTTCAATTAGCTTTACAGGAATATGGGCTTATTATAGCCCCAGAAAAAGTTCAAGAAAGATCTCCATTTTCCTACCTAGGTCATATTGTCACCTAAACAACGGTGAAGCCACAAAAAGTACACTTAGGTCTTAATTCTTTAAAAATACTTAATGATCTTCAAAAACTCTTAATTGGCTTGGACCAGCACTCCAAATTATTACAGAATAATTGGCTAATCTCTTTTTTACACTTAGAGGAGATCCTAATCTAAATTCCCCTAGGACATTAACTCCTGAGGCAAAAAAGGAGCTTTAATTAGTGGAACAGAAAATTTCTGAAGCTCAATTCACCCGTATTTCTTTAAATGAAGAGGTACAAGGTGCTATTCTTAGTACTCCAGTCTCCCTTACAGGAGTTTTATTTCAATCTTCTGAAGTCTTAGAATGGATTCACCTCCCTCATCAATTCCCCAGTTCTATGACACCTTATCCTACAATGGTAGCTTATCTAATAATAAAACTTCATAAAAGATATCTTCAACTTACAGGAAATTTGCTTCCTGTTATTCATCAACCTTATAATAAAAAACAAATAGACACTCTTGTTTCCTCTTCAGAGAATTCACAAACTGCTGTTACCATTTTTTCTGGCCGTATTGATAATCACTTACCATCTCTCAAGATATTAACCTTTCTTTTTTTTTTTTTTTAGTAATTATTCATGGGTATTTCCAAAAATCGTTAGATCTAACCCCATTCCTTCAGCACCCAATGCACAGAGTCAATATAGTTTCCAAATAAAATTAACCTTTGGCAGACTCTTCCCTTTGGAGTTTGGAGGAGAGTGCTTCTTCCTTCCACAGCCCCTGTCCCCAGGTGCTCACTGCTTTTACTGACAGCTTAAGTAGTGAAAAAGCTGGTTATTACATTTTTCAATATCATCACAAGGTAATTCAAACTTCCTTTTCCTTTGCCCAGGAGGCAGAACTTTTCACTCTGATTCTCCTTTTTCAAAATTTTTTTCTAAACCTCTTACTGAAAGTAATGCCATTATTAATTCTCAACTATAATTCTATCCAACACTTTTAACCCCTACCATACAACAAGCTACTAATTCTCATTCCCAGTTTCACCAAAATGCTAATACCCAACTTCTTATTAAGCTTTTATTGAGCCTTTTTTTAACTATATTCTACCAATCTGCAACCTTAACTGTAGAGAGGATAACAATTTGTGACTATTTTTGAATAAATAATCTCCTGAAGTATTAGAAACATAGTATAAAAAATATATTTTTTAAAAAGGCTGTTTCAAATGTATCACTTTTATTAACCCTTTTTCTTTTGTCATTAATCCCAGAGGCTTTTTTCCCCAAACATATTTAGCAAGTGAATATAACTCGTATGCCTTCTTTTAAAAAGCTTTCTTATAGTCATGTTATAGTTGATATTTTTTCTTCTTTCACTTTTGCCACTTTACAAACAAGTGGAACAACTAAACATATAATCAGTCACATTTTACAAGGCTTTGCGGTTATGGGTGTACCTAAACAAATTAAAACAGATAATTCTCCTGCTTATGTTAGCAAAGCATTTTCTTCCTTTTATGCTTTTTTATAACATTTCTCTGATCAGAAGCATTCTATACAACTAAAACCAAAGATATTAAAACTCTTCTTAAACGAAAAAGGGGGTATCTGGGCTATTACCCCTCATCAACAATTGGCTATTATTTTTTTAAATATTAACAAAGATGGGTACACTCCAGCCAAAAAAACACCTTGAGAAATATAAATACCCAGAGGCCCGGATCCATTACTAACGAGGGGAGGTGGGCATGCTTGTATTTTTTCAGAAAACTTTGATATACCTGTCTGGATACCAGAGAAAAATGTCCGGGCGTGTATCACATCTCACAGCCCAAATGCAGAGTATGAGGATTCGGGGAAAGGGCAGAAGGAGCCGATCTACAGTGAGGAGTCGCCTTCCCACATGGGGTCAAGTGAAAGCTCCCTCTCATTGAGTGATGGAAGACTCCTGAACTTGTATTTTTAGCAACAGTAGCTTTACTTTCTGCTCAAGTGTGTAATGTACAGAGTGCTCAGCACTGGACTTATTTTCCTTTTCCACCCTGGTTGTGACCCCTCACATATATGGACAAATTGGGAACTATATATACTAATAACACTCATATATTCGGAGGCCAAGAATACCCCTTCCTCCAGGACAGAGCCAATGTTATAATTACCCTCAGATCTCTAGCATCCAGGACACTTACATGTTTTCCAGAAGTTAGCAACAAGACTGAACCCTGTCTTTTTCTTGTTACATCATTTTTTAATACCAGTTTATCTAATGGATATGTAAATCTTACTCAGTTTAATACTACTTTTGAATAGAATGTTACTTGTGTCAATTGTACTCTCAAACAATGTATTGATAATAATGACTATATTGTATTTTTGGTAGAACAATCATTTGCTATTTTCCCTACTAACATCTCACATGAATAGTTCCAGAACTCTGGAGAACATGTTCTCCAAATTATTACTTCCTCCTTAAGTCAATCAAAACAATTTATTGGTCTCCTTATCACTGATTTAATCATTGTTGCTTCTCTTATTGTATCTACTACTGTTTGATTTATTGCGCTACAACCTGAGATTTAAACTGCATAATCTGTAAATCACTTAGAAAAAATGTGTTTAGCACTTAAAGCACAGGAAGCTATTGATAGAGGTATATTGTATAAAGTCAATTTATTAGAGCAGTCAGCATTGTATTTAGGAGATGAGTTAGAAACCTTGAAAACAACCTTGTTTTTGCAATGTGATTACAGATATTCATATATTTGTGTTACTCCACTACCCTATAATGCTTCAGATCCTAGTATCTCATGGGTTAAGATAAGTGCTCGCCTATTGGGAGCCTGGCATGATTCTAATATTATCCTCAATATTAATACCCTTCTTGATATTACTTCCAACATTGAAAATAGTCCCTGTCTTGGGATTGACACCAATAAAAAAGCAAATATTCTCTTGTCTACATTACACCAACTTTCACCCTTTTCAGGTGTATCCTTGCTTTTGCATATGCTCCCCTATGGCATTGGCCTAATTTGTTTTTGTTTTTGTTTCCCATTATTTTTTAAGATTCATAAATGCTACCATTAGACCAATTATGAGTCAATTGCATGAACTCAAATTAACAAATAAAAAGGGGGGAGATGTAAAGGGCCAAGTCCTTATGGAAAATCTCTAAGTCCTTATAGACTTTAAGGGTCAGTATGTATAGAGGCTTGCCTCGGGATAAACGCTCCCATGGCTCTTGCCCTAGCTCCCTTTGTTATGGTTTGTTGATTCTAAGTTCTTACCCATGCCCAACCTTGACACTAGGTGACCGACTCAGGGAGACAATACTAAGAACTGGTCAGGAAAACAATAGATATGAAATTTGGCATTGAAACGATTTTCTCATGAGAAAATGAGGACCTTTAGCTGCTTAGATTGTTTATGTTATCAATTATCACTTGTAGATCATTTCTCATGGTACAAAGCTGTTTTCTCTATAATCTTGTAACCTCTGAAAATAAACCAGTCTTATGAGCATCAGTCTTAGACTCGCCTAGCCTAACTTTTCTTTCTCCAGTTCCCCTTCCCCTTGTTTCTTTCACCACTCTGTCGTACATTCACGCCGGCTGCTGGCAGGTATAAGGTTGCACTTCAGAAATAAAAAGGCTTGCTTCTTTTTTGCAGCTTTGAAGCCTGAGTGGTCTAGAGGGTCAAGTATGCTTTCATAAAACCACTACTGAGATGGGTTTGCTTCTCTTTGTGTCTTTTCTTCCATTGCAACAGTGACTCGTTAGAGCTCAAAAAGCCTGGAGGAAGCATTATTTCCCAAAATCTTGGTGACAACACTGATACCTCAAAAGCACTAGTAGTTGACTGGGATTTAGAATATTAGTGTTTTATTAGATCATCTAACCACCACCAAGAAAAGGAACAGTAGTGTAGTTATGCCAGGGAAAGAGTCAACATCTGAGAAAAGCCACCAGAAGATCAAATTTCACAATTTGATTGGATAATGCTTGGGTCAGAAGATGTCTCTTTTACTTATTACCAGATCGTTACCAGCTAAAAATCAAGTGTTACTAAGACTCCTTTATAAAGGAGGGCTTTTGGAAGTTTAGTATCATATGAAATTGTTTCTTAGATTGTTGCAGCAATTAGATCATGAGCATTTCTTAAAGATCTATTGTGTGGCACTGGAATGATAGCAACATTCCAGAATTCCAGATATCAACACATCAGAAAATATATGTGGCAGCCAAGTGGCCCTTGCAGTACATAAGAGTGCTGGTCCTTCAGTCTTTTACAGTTTATATGTAACTCCAGACACTCACTGTGTGACCCTGAGCCAGTCCCTTGGCCCTGTTTGCCTCAGTTCTTCATCTGTAAAATGAGCTTGAGAAGAAATTGGCAAAGCACTCTAGTACTTCTGGCAAGAAAACCCCAGACGGGATCATGACGATTCTAAAATGACCAAACAACAAGAGTTTGTCTTCTTTTGTAACATTCTTTTTGAAAGCAGGTCCATGGGCAACAATTATTGGATATAGAAATGCATTATCATGACCATAATTTCCTACCATAAAAACAAACATGAGTTACCCAGTCTAGATATTAAAATAATTGTTGCTTGATTATTCATATTTTGAATTTAATTATATTACTTTTGATATTCAAAATTAACTTTTCCATGTGCTATTACCACATCATTTATTTGATTGCAAAATCACCAATATTCAACTTCTGCCAACGCCTATTAATTGTATCCTTGCAACATTTCCCAAATGTGACTCTTTTTCTCCTCTGGCACTGCCCCCATCTTAGTGAAGACACTTATTATCTCTTGCCTTGATTATTTCAATAGCAACTGGTGGGTCTGCCTTTTTCAAGTCTTTCTTCATTCTTATCTGTCCTCCATTCAGCCACTAAAATGACTTTCCTTAAAGTGCCCCCCTCCTATTAGGTCACCCTCCTATTCAATAAATTTTGATGGTTCCCCATTGCCTCCAGGATTAAACCAAATACTCTATTAGGTATTCAAAAGCTTTCATGATGTAGCCAATTTTTTTCGTATCAAGTTTTATTACACCGCATTCCCCAACTGTTCAATTAGTGATACTGGCCTCCTTTCTGTATCCTGAACAAGACCACGTCTAGGCTCTGCACATTCTTTCTGACTGCATCTCATGTCTGGAATAGTTTCCTTTTTCTTCACTTTCTGTTGACCTTCAGCAGTTTTTAAGTTCCAACTACCATTCCAACTTTCACTACAGGAAACTTTTTAACTCCCGGACTTTACCTCTGTCAATTATTTATTTTGTTAAAGTTTGATATATCTATATCTATATATATATCTATATATATCTATCTATCTATATATATATATATATATATAATATATATATATATACACATAGGTACATACACATACACACATATATCTGTGTATATACAGATGTGTGTATACACACACACCTATATACACATACACATTACATGCATACATACATATATACATACACAGAGAAAGTTGGAGGCATTTAGGGTTAGGGTTAGGATCAGAGATGTGCATATGTATATATATATATATATATGTATACACACACACACACACACACACACACACATATATATATATATATATATATATATATACAGAGAGAGAGAGAGAGAGAGAGAGAGAGAGAGAGACAGAGAGACAGAGAGAGACAGAGACAAAGACAGAGAGAGAGAGAGAGAGAGAGACAGAGAGAGAGAGAGAGGGAGAAAGAGGGAGTTCCATGTTGCTTTCCACATTAAACTGTGAGTGCCTTCAGGCCAGGGATGGTTTTTTTTATTGTTATCATTTAGCACAACTCCTAGGTTAGGGGTGGAGAGCCTGGAGGCCACATGTGGAGTTCTGCTTTTGTGAACTTTGGGTTCAGTGCAAGGGCATGTACAAGGCCCGTTCCTACCTTGTACCCCAGCCCTCGTTTCTCCCACCGTGGTCTAGGACAAAATAGTGCTTAATAAAATGTTACTGGATTGGCTAAATTTTATCGATGTTGTGTAATTTTAAAATGTTGCATTTTGTGGTGTCTTTTAGCCTTCCTGTTAGTTATTTTTCTCCTTATGTATAATTGTGAGAGATAATGCTATGTTTCATTTTATTTTTGTGATGCGCTTATTATATATTTTGAATTTTTATCATAAGGATGTAAGATTATAGTGGAAATAAATTTTCTTAACAAGCTGTTTTACAGTTTTTTGCAGCTTTATTTTTTATTATATACCCTGATAGATACATTTGTTTTAGGTATTTGCATATATAAGTAATTGTGCTAATTTAAGTTGTGGTCAATATTTTTATTAAGTTAATTCAATTATTTCCGTAAAGCAAATGCTTAAAGATTAGAAATATTTCTTATTAGTCAAGTTTGTAATATTTTAGTGTAGTAATAAAGAAAGGATCTGTTTCAGGTGTTCTTTTTACTTTAAGTGGAATTTCAAAGATTTAGGGGAGAGTTTTTTGGCGCTGTGTTAGAAAAAAAACGAGAGTAAAGTATGGAGCATAAGGAAAGGAAATTAAAAAGAAATGGGAAGCAAAAACAATTGTTTTAGGATTAGAGGATTTTTGTGTGAGTATGAGAGGGACATTGTTCATTTCTGGTCCGAAGGTTTTTGTTTTGTGAACGATTTTTTCATTGTAATGTTGTGAGCAAATCTGTCTCTTTTGATAAACGTTTTTAAATGTGTAAAGTGAAACGCAGAGGAAGATAAAGCAAACGAGGCACAGCAAAGACTTAAGAAAATAAACAAATAACCTCGTGCTTGTTCCAGAGAAAAAGAAAAAAAATTACCTAACGGGAATGGAAGCCGGGCCGCCTGGGTGAAAACCAGGAATCCTAACCGATTAGACCATATGGCAAACCGACAGCTCTGTCCAGTGTTGTAAAATTTGTACAAACGTCATTTTGTTGTTTCTGAAATTACTGGTAGGTTATTTTTTCTTTTTTGGATCTTTTAAAAGCTTGTTTGTTTGTTTGTTTGTTTTCTGTCTCAGTAAGTATCTCGTAATTCTTGGACTTCTTGGTGTTTAAATGTGGTGTTTTTCAATCTGCCAAAGTAAAGTCTTAAGGTGAAAACTGTGGCATTCTAAAGGGAGATGAGTTCTTTGGTTTTTATTATTGTTGATAGGATATTGTTTAGAATGGACAAAATTATAAATTAGAAGTACAAAATTTCCCAAGTAAAAGTTTAGAAAGAGGATGAATATGTCAAGAAGTGCCATGAGCTTTTTTTACTATACTTTTTTTATTCCATTCCGTGTGTAATCAAAGAACCAGAAAATGTTAAATCATATAGAAATCTTCCTTAACGAGAGAATGAAAAATAAGTGTTAGGGGAATATCTGAGTGGATATGATAGAATCATGGAGGGGAGGCAGAAGCATGCAATGAGATGAACAGATAGAAGGTGGGTGGACAATCTTCTGCGCATGTGCATGCGCATTCTTGGAACATTGCGGTCGGCTGGGAAGGGGGTGGAGAAGAGGCGGTAGCCATGGAGTCTTCCTCTAGCGTTGGAGAAGGTGGAGGCAGTTGTTTAAGAAAGGGTGCGTCACCTCTCTGTTCTCCTTTATTTCTCCAGACCCCTCAGAACATTCCCAGTGCCTTTCCTTTGCTCAGCCACGCCCCTTCTACTTAAATGCTGTGTTTCATCAGTTTTTTTAAACCAATTGAACTCAAGCCTGCTTCCTCCTGATAGTACAGAGGGCCGCCAGCCTGAAGAAAGTGACCTTGTATTTACATATGTCATCTGCCTAATACAATGTAAGCTTCTCGAGGGCAGAGGACTATTGCTTTTTCTTTATATCCCTGCTACCTGGCACAGTGCTTGGTAGATGTCACAGTTTAATCAACGATTGATCGATCTTGGTGTGGAAAAGAACCCTGTCTCTCAGCGGCTTTACCAGCGAAACCTCTACCAACCTGGACAGACTTTTGAAGTTGAGCCTCACGCTGGAGCATTATACAAGCTGTGTGGGACAGCTACCCTTATTTTCCAAGTTAAACTCAGAGGCTCCTCAAGGTAGAAGGCAGAAACGAATTTTCACTACGATCTCCCGAGAAAGGGCGGCTCCCACCGAAACCATTTCCATGACAGACCCCGGCGCCGAACACAGATACGGCAGGTTTTTGTATTTCTCCACCGCAGTGCTCCTCCCCACCCCCTTCCTCTCAGCCCATAGTCACAAGCCTTGAAGGGACAATCCACCGTGATAAATCTTCCTGGAGACAGTGACAAACAATCAGATGTGGCTATCTTGAAATGTTCCCATTCTGCAGACCCCTGCGAAACTCTTTCCCCACCCCCACCCCAGTCCCCTGTGATCATCCTGTGTCCTTTGCGCTTATCCCATGAACAACCATTTGTTCACATGGTTGGGCAGAAGGCCTGTATTTTGGGTTTAAATTTTATGAGGGGTTCTCACCACATCCCATTCAGAACTGATTTGAGAAGGACTCAACAGTGTGTTTGTTGGCTGACAGAACTTTTAGGCCACAGTGATTCAGAAACGATTTACCAAATTGTAGAAAGGTGCTCCTAAATGTCAAAGATTTTTGAATGCTTGATCACTTCCTGAATTCTTGTTCTAAATGATTGCTCATATTAACTAACACTAAATTCTCTTACCTGCCAACAGAAGGAAACCTAGACCCTAGGACTGAAGACGTGATCAGCAGAATTAATGAATTGCAGCAAGGTGAACCAAGGCTTTTAAAAGTCCCTCAAACCACATGGAAACAGTTACCTCAGTAGCCTCTGTATTCCTTCTGCCTACATGAAACTCATTTCCCTGAGTCCCACTTCAAAATAGGGGAAAATCTGAGCAGGCTGGGTTGGTGAAAGAAAGATTTAAAAAGACATGGTAGTACAACTGAACCCCAAAGAAAATGCAGAGAGTATCAAAGTAAAACCTCAGGAACTATCCACTGACCTGTATACTAAATTTGATTTCTATGTACAACTTTGAGTAAATCTCATCCTGTTTTTCAGTTTTCAAATTCCTGCTCTATGAAATAAGTGGGAAGAGGAGCAATATGGAAGAACCCATTAGTAAATATCTCCTGCTCTATGAAATAAGTGGGAAGAGGAGCAATATGGAAGAACCCATTAGTAAATATCTCCTTTTGTCTTTGTCTTGACAGCTAAGACAATTGCAAATAAGGAACTCTGTGAAACCCAGGCCCACACGCAATCCTTGCAGAAAGAACTAGATGAAAGTAAGTGCCACAGCTTCAAACAACCCTTTTGTCCCCAAAGCCTACCATCACAAAGTCATCTAATGTGGTTGTACCAGGTCTGCTTTCCATACTTGCATTCACAGGAGCCAAATTTGACAAACACTTTGGAGATTATCTATTGTTATTTGTCTTTTGCCCATTCAATGATAAAGGCCTAATTAGAAATGAGGCAGGGAGTGGCCTCTTTACCTACTCTAAACAAATATATTAATCATTTATTAATTTTAAAAAAATCACTCTGGGAAGGAAAGACCTTCAGCGTTTCTGGCCAAAACAGAAACAATTGGTATATACATTCATTCTAAACCAGTGAAGGCCAAAACATTAACCAAGCAGGGCTTGGCCTGGGACCTATTGTTGGCTGATTCACCAGATGATATGGGGTTAAGGCTGGTCTTTAAGAAGAAAAAAAATGTTTCAGAGATTAAAATCTACATTCCCTTTGTGCGTAGCACCTGCCTTATGAAGACTGAGAGAAAAAAAGAAGTAAAGAAAAAAAACAAGTATCTATCTAGAGGTTGTCTATATAACCTACACACCATTCTTTCCCTCTTTGTTCCCTTCCTTCTTTCTTTTCTTTTCTTTCTTCTTTCTTTTCTTCCTTTCCTTTCTTCCTCCTTCTATCTTTCCTTTGTTCCTTCTGTTGAAGTTAGAGTTGGGAGAGCTGGTTCACATGTAAAAGAATTCACTTAGACCTTCTCTGTAGCCATTGGTAATAAGTTCAGGGCGGACCCCAAGAATGTTGGGGTGGTACCTGAAATGATAAGGAATAGACATGTGGTCCTACTGTCCTGAAAGAATTCACTTGGGACAGTCTCTAAGTTAAAGAAAGGCATTTATTGGGGTGATGCACCCAAGCTTGCCTGCTCCCCATGAGGCAGAGCCCCAATGAATTCTACTCCACATGGGAGGCGGAGCATAGGTCACAAGCTCTGCTCCCTGAGTAGAGCAGCTTCTGCTTCTCAGAGGTGGCCAGCCAGGTCAAAGGTATGGTTTAAATACAATTTTATAGAATAAGAGGAAGAGGACAAGAGAATGGCTCCAAAATGCCTGGGACATCAGGTAGTCTGGAGATGATAAGCAGAGGGAACAGGAATGGGGAGGGGAAGAGTTGTTCTGAAATTGAGGGTGCTTTGTGAAAGCACACAGATAAGTCTGCAATGGAGGCTTTTCAGTCATTTTTTCTGGCTGGTCACATCCTGCATCCTATCTCCTATCTCAAGCCCTGCTTGCTTCATCTGCCTCAAGCACTGCCTCATCACTTCCTTCTTCCTCCTTTCCTTCCTTTCTTTTTTACCCCTCCTTCCTTCCTCTCTCCTTCCTTTCCTTCTCTTTCTCTTTTTTGCTTCTTTCTTTCTTTCCCTCTATCCACATAATGTATCACAGCCTTACTTGAGGGTGCTCTGCCCAAAGGAAATTTTAATTTCTATCTCTGAAACTTTTTTCCTTTTTTCTTAAATACTACTGATGAGGCATGGAAGTTTAGGGGTGCTGGAACCCCAAAATCATGACACAAGGATC
The DNA here is from genome assembly GCF_003287225.1 of Phascolarctos cinereus. Lineage (NCBI taxonomy): Eukaryota > Metazoa > Chordata > Mammalia > Diprotodontia > Phascolarctidae > Phascolarctos > Phascolarctos cinereus. The sequence goes on from NW_027556291.1 coordinate 77,912,141, forward strand.
TTGGCTGCAAGAATTCGACCCAAGCCTTCTTTCAGCCAAAGACAAGGTTTATTAAAAATCTGCCATATTGGCCAGACTCTTAAGGAAATCTGAGCACTTGTGAGCAATTGTAAAAATCTGAGCAGTGGCTAGATTATAAAAGTCTGAGCATGCTAATGGAGACAAAATGGACTTTATATATAGAAAGACGTGAGGGAGGATGTAGGAGTGGCTAAGTACTTTGGGTGAGTGGAGGAGGGGCCTAAGGACATCTGGATGGGAGTGGACAGAATGCTTGGGAACTGGACCTCTTGGCCAATAGATGGAGCCTAGCCAGGGTTAAGGGTGGGAAATGACTGGGGGCCAAAGAGAAGTAAGACAATGGAGGGCTAGGCTAAATGAAGGGTAAGAGAATTGGGAGATTGGGGGCATTGCCACAATGAAAGGCCAGTTGATGCCATTATAGCCTTAGGCAAATGCCAGAGATTTGGCCACAAAGTCCAGGGTTTTTCCTTTTTGGGGCCTAGCTCCCAACCTCATCGCCTCCTTTAACCTGTAAACCACTCTAGCTCTCAGTGATGGGCCAATAATGCCCTTGGGATATTTGGTTTGGGCTGTGATTGGTTTAAGAAGAATGTAACAGCAGTTGTTTCTGTTTGGTCAGAAACCCTGAGAGTCTTCCTTTCCCAGATTTTTTTTTTTAAGAGACCATTCTTTGCTTCATATTAAGCCTTAATCACTGAACTGGTATTGCCTCAGTCAGACTGAGACCTGTTGAAGACCTTAGCTTGAAAAGACCAACGTTCCCCTCTGCGTCCAGGGTCATCTCCAGATCTACATATCAGGCCGCTGGACTCAGATGCACCCAGAGGAGAAAGTGAGGCTGGTGACTTTGCACAGCACTTGCTCACTTAAATCCAATTTGTTTGCATGTCATGGAATGTTGTAGTCCTCTTCAAGAAAGAAGGACAAACAGCAAATAACCTGCTTTTTTTTTTTAAGTTGTGTGTGTGGGTTTTTTTTGGGGGGGGCATTTGGGGTTAAGTTACTTGTCGCCCAGGGTCACACAGCTAGTAAGTGTCAAGTGTTTGGTCTGAGGCTGGATTTGAACTCAGGTCCTCCTGACTTCAGGGCCGGTGCTCCATCTACTGTGCCACCTAGCTGCCCCTAACCTACTGTTTCACAGATAGCAAAAACAGAGCCACAGACTGCCCAAGGCTTGTAACCTCAATTTATCTTTCCCTTATGACACCGAGTGTGAAAGCCCATCCTTAGAGCTTAGTTTTCCTATCTCTAAGGAAAGGGCCACAATGTCAAATCAGTCAGTCAGTAAGCATGTATTAAGTGGACATCATTATGGTCCAAGTCCTGAAGAAAGAAATGTAAAGAATGAAATAACTTCTACTCTAAAAGAGTTTACATTCTAATGGGAAAGATTATAGGTACATATATAAGCAAATATGGAATGAATATAAAATGAACATATACATGATGGTTATCTGTGAGGTGGTTATTGATGAAGGTCGCTAGACTGTTGTGGGTATCAGGGAGGACTTTAAAGGGATGGAGGTGCTTGAACAAAGAGAGATAGAGAAAGAGGTGGAGATAAAGAGGCCATATATTTTGGTCATCAGGCCTGGCCATTGCAAAGACAGGGAAATGAAATAACATGTCCTGGGTGAAAAACAGAGAGAAGGCCAGTTTGACTGGGTTGTAGAGCACAATGTATTGTGAAGATAGGTTGGGAGCAAATTGAGAAAGGCTTTAAAATCTAAACAGAAATTTATTTTTGATTGACTCTTAAGTTCTGCTTTTGGAGCTCAATTTGTTATCTGCATAGGGAACCTTTGGGGTTCTTTTCTCTAGGACTATAACCTTAGAAGCCATAGGGAGCCACTGGGATTGATTGAGCAGAGTGGAATTGATATGGTTTGAGAGTGCTGGGAACCCTGAAATGCAAAGGTACAGGGCAGGTTTGCCTCAATAGAATTTGGCCACTCAAGCCTTCCAGTCAAAGTAGCAAGTTTATTGTGATGCCAATAGAAGCAGGCAAGATTCTAAATGAATCAGCACAATTTAATGGGAGTAAGATTGGTACTTTTGTACAGAAAAAGACTGTCAGAAAATTTGGATGGGATTCAGGACAGGTAAATCCCTAGTAGTGGTACAGAAGTAACAGTGAAGGGGTCTAGATGGGATTAAGGAGTATCAAATAAGTTAATTGAGTAAAGAAGGTGGGCTGGGCTGGGCCAGATGTCTTGGGGGAAGGTACCAGTGATCTGGACTACTGAAATGTATGGGAAAATTCAGGGACTAGGTTGCTTTCAAAGACATGGTCTTTTACTTTTAGGGGTCTATCCTGAATCCCATAATGCCACCATTATGGCATGGACAGATCTGTGCTTATACAAAATCATTTTGGCAGCCAGACTAGCAACCCAGTCAACTTGCTCCAGGCCAGGCATACAAAGAGTGGGGAGAACAGACAGGTGAGGTTGACTGTCTAATTTCTGTCACTTGCAGTGAGCTTGGAGGAGACACAACTGAAAGAATTCTTGAGCAAGAAGCAAGATATCAGCCAATCAACAGGTTTGTATTAAGCACCTACAATGTGCCAGGGACTGTGCTAGGTTGCAGATACAAATAGAATGAATGAAATAAGCCCAGCTTTCAAGGAACTTACATTGTAGAGGGGAAGACAATAAGTATATATGTAGCTAAATTAAGATTAAGTATAAAGAGAACAAATTCAAATAAATGCAAAGTAGTTAACTATAGGGTAGTTGGAGAGAGAAGGCACTAGTAATAGGGGGAATCAGGGACCTGGCTCCATTGTTAGGCAGTTCTAAAAAGGCAGGGCTCCTAAGAAGATAGTTCATGTGCCATTTAAGTCCCTCTATGGCCTTTTGGCCACCTTTTGACTTCTTTCATTCTAGAAACTCTGAGGATTCTTCGCCTGCATTGCCAGGAGAAAGAAACTGAGGTGGTAAGGTAATTGGCTCTTTTTCTCATTTCCCCTGCTTGTAAATTCACCAGAACTCTTTCCACATCCAGCATCCTATGAGAAAAAGCCCCATCAAAGTAGTGCTGAGCTGTCTGGCCTGAGTGACATTGGTGCATTAGTTTTGCTTGTGATCCAAGGTAACAAGCAGTTAGTAAGGTCTTACTTACTAGGCCTTACCAGGCACTGTGCTAAGTGCTAGGGATACAAATACAAGGGTGTGAAGTGTCCTGAAAGTTTTCTTTTTACAACTCACAGGATCATAGAATCTCAGTGCCTAGAGGTATTGATCCCAATGATAAATGTTATTAGACAGATTTGATTCCAGTGATCATAGAATGCTCTTTTATTGTATAAGGCATGATTCAGAGCGTGATAGCTAGGAAGGGATACAAACTGCCAAGCAACGTGAAATGTCCCCCTTCACTGACCTCTGACTACACAGCTACTTTAAGAGCATCCTGACAAAAGGAATTCTGAAGGACTGCCTGAGAGGGGTCAGATTCACCAAATTCTGAGGTTACCTCTTCCATCAACCTTTCTTTCTCCAGACAGCAGGCAGTGTTTGAGGGATACCAAAAGAGAATAACAGAGTTGAACTCCAAAATCCAGGAATAAAAACTGAAGAAAAGGAATCAGAGGTAAAACCTTGTTCCAGCCTTTAGGCTAGTGCTTGATGGTCTCGAATTCAAGGCAAAATTGAGTGTGTGAACCAAAGAAAACTAGAGTCAGAAGACTGTGTCCTCCTCAGAAATATGGGACATACAAAGCAATGCTGGAAGGGGCCCAAATCATAGAATTGAAAAAAATCTTGAAAGGACTTTGAAGATCATCTAGTCCAACCATATTACTTGGAAATAAGAAAACTGAATTCCAGAGAGAAGATGGGACTTGCCCAAGATTGCCTAATTATGCAGTTGCAGTTTTTGGAGTCTCCTGACTACTTGTCCAGGGCTTTTCCCATTGCATTGCATTTCTTTGCACCAAGAGAAGTCCATAGATAATCAGATTGTCAGAGCTTGAAGGGATATTAGAAAACATCAAGTAGAGTTAGGTTTGATTTTATAGGGGAAAAAATTAAGACCCAGAGAGCACTGATGTTCAGACAGCTTTGAGTTCTATTCCTAGCTCATCATCATGACTCTCTTCTCTTCCCCTAGTTTCTTGATTTTTAAAGTGAGAGGCCTAGAGTAGACGGTCAGTCTTCACGTTCTGGAATTAAGTGACTCTGTAAGTGATGAGACAGTTGAGGCTTAACAGAGGAAATATTTAAAAGTGGGAGAGATCTTTGTATACTGGAAGAATCCGAGAAAAAACTTCCTGCAGAAGGGAGGATTAGAGCTTCGTCGGTTCTAAAGGTGTGGGCTTAGTGATTGTTTGGAGGGTGAGCTTCTTCTGGTAGCGACCCTGACCAATCCTTTGCTTTCTTTTTCCTTAGAATGGAGTTTGGCCAGCAACTAGAGGAAATGATGGAGAAGAATAAGACTGTCTGGGAATTCCATGTGAGGGGATAACCTGTGGTCAGGATTTGAAGATAAATGATTATTGGTGGGGAGTATGGAAGGTGGAATGTAGGAGAAGGGGAATACTTGAAGAAAGGAACACACCTAGTATGCACAAGTGGACAGTGAGATAACCACCATCGTTTTGAGCTGAGGGTGAATTGAAAGGGTAATTAGGGAGAGTATATGGAGTCACTGGTTTAAGGAGTTGTGTTTAGGGTGGAAGAGAGCCGACATGGTTTTTAGATGGTTTCAAGAAAACTAGATTTTCAATCTCAGTGGAAGTTTTCAAGTAGATGGCTATCTGTTGGTGATGTAAAAGAGATTCGTGTTTAGGAATGGGTTAGGAAAGAAGTCCTCTGGTGTCCTTTGTAACTGAAATGTTGTGAACTTCTATACTGTGGTGTGAGGGCAGGCATTCCTGTGGAAGGAGGGGTCTTTACGTGCAGCTGGCCTCCTTTTCTTCCTTGTATTAGAAGACAGCCAAACTATCCCAGGAAATCAGCAATGTCAACAACAACAAGGAACAGCTTCTGATGAAGTGTGAGAATCCCTATGTTGGAGGGCAGGGAATGATAGAGGGGAGGGAAAGGTGAATAATGCCTGTTTTGAGAAAATGAACTTCCTCTTTCCTAGGATCGTATTCTAGATTCTCCTAAGGATAACCCGCCTTTCTCATGGGGAGGAGATGAACATTTGCCCCAAATAGAGCTGAAGACTGGGTGTCCACCTATTCAGAGTCCTCAGGAAGGGTGATTGATTGGGTATGGACAGGAGAATCCCAGATGAGAGGGCATCTGACATAACTTGTATTCCTATAACCAGAGAGGCTAACTCAGGAGAAGCTTGACAGTATCCAGAAGCAGCTGGACAGGTTGACCCAGCCTGAGGCCAAGACTGAAGCCACAGCTGTCACCAGTGTGGATGCCTTCCTGTTCAGTGAGGAGGCTGCTGCAGCTATGTGAGCCTCTGTGGGGCTCAGGGGGAAGGAGGAGGAAGTAAAGGAGGGTTGGCTAGGCCTTGGGGTTTGAGGAATGCATCTCAGAAGAGGCAGCTCTGATTTCCAAGCAATATTTCTTAGGCAACTGTTTGAGGAAGAAAACAAGAAAGCCACAGAATCCCTGAAGGCAGCCTCCCTTCACTATCACCAGCTACAGCAGAAATACCAAAGGTGAACCCCCAAGATTCCCCAGAAGAGGTGGCGATCAGTTGATTATGTGTGTTTCTTCATCTACATCTCATTAATCTCTCACTGTTTCTCTCCCTGTGTCTCTCCATCTCTCCTTCCCTTTTTTATCTATCTATCCTCCTTTCTTTATCTTTCCTTCACTCTATTTTCTTCTTTCTCTCTGTCCATCTGCCTTGTATAACCCATTCTAACTTGGGCTTTCCATTTCTGGCTCCTGGCACAGGCTGAAGAGGGAGCTAGAATCTGTTGGCCACAGCAGCATCAGAGGATCCAAGGAGACAAGCACAGAAGAGGCTGCTGAATGGGAAAGTGGCATTGTTACCAAGGTGGGTGAGGGAGAGGTAGACACGAAAACATTCATCTTCTGGCTGTATAAGAGCTCAGACAAAGAAAAAGAATCAAAGACACTTAGGAGACATTGACCTAAGGAAGCAGAGAAGAAGATCTGGAATATAGATGCTGGCAGCAAGGATTAATAAAAGGCAGAGAATAAAGGGAGAGGTACATGGTGAGGATGTTACTGCTAACTGGCACTGGGTCCCTCCTTATTCTTTTCTGCCCCCTTAGTCTGTCATGGAGCGTCCTAGGACACAGAAGAAAGATCAAGAAGTCAGGCCTGATCCTGGAAAACATCTTCATCCTAGAGGTTCCCAGAGAGTTTGGCCACCTGTCATTTAAGTAAGGTGAAGCTTTGCCTGCATCAATTTGGAGAGACTTTGTAGCCTGGCCTTTGAGATGCCTACCTGAATAAAGAATTCCTCATTCTCTGCTCCTGGTTCTGGCTATGCTTTTGTCATTGTTCCAGGGTTTTAGCCTACCAGTCAGCTAAGCATCTAGTAGGTGCCAGTCACTGGGTTAGACGTCAGGGATAAACAGACAAAAGTGAAACAGTTCCTGTCCTCAAGAAGTCTTTAATCTACAGGACTTAAGAGAAGCTTAAAAAGGCAAAAAGCAAAGAGAAATCATAAGGGTTAAAGGTCAAACTTTAAATAAGGTTAAACTGTTTACATTCCTTCATGGAAAGATGACACTTGTAACTCCTAAGGATTTTCTTATTATTAGGGCAGTTAGACAGAGGGCACAGGTGAGAATTGAATATGATCAGGTGATATCTAAAAAATAAAATTAAAAGTGTGCACTGTGAGAAGCACAAAGGGAGAAGCAGAATGTGGCAAATCTCAGATAAAAGAAGTGTGAAAGCTTTTACACTGGAGGGGAAGAGATGTGGTGGTGGGAAATAACACATGAACCTTATTCTCATAAGAATTGGCCCAAAAAAGAAATAACGTGCACACTTACTCATGAATAGAAATCTATCTTACTTTTCAGGAAAGTAGGAGGGGAATGGGATAAGAGAACGGAGAGGGCTGATAGAAGTGGGGATGGATTGGGAAAGCAGTAATTAGAAGCAAAACATTTTAGAGGAAATAGAAACAAATGTGAAATGTGTCACTGGAAAAACAACTGACCTTTCCAGGTCGTAGACCTAGGAGAGATAATTTAGAAATTGTTGGACTATCTGAAAGCCATGATAAAAAAAGAGCCTAGACATCATCTTTTAAGAAATTATTATGGAAAACTGCTCTGATATTCTAGAACTAGAGGTAAAATAGAAATTGAAAGAATCCACCAATCATGTCTTGAAAGTGAGCCCCAAAGGAAAACTCCTGGGAATATTATAACCAAATTCCAGAGTTCCCAGGTCAAGGAGAAAAATATTGCAAACAGCCAATTCAAATACTGTGGATTTAGCACTCTCTACCTTAAAGCATCAGAGGGCTTGGAATGGGATATTCCTGAGGGCAAAAGGGGTAGGATTACAACCAAGAATCACCTGGCCAGCAAAACTGAGTATTCAAGGGGAAAATGGACATTTAATGAAATGAATAAAGGACTTTCAAGTATTCCTCATGAAAAGAACAGAGGTGAATAGAAAATTTGACTTTCAAATACAAAGGCTCAAAAGAAGCATAAAAAGGTAAATAGGAAAGAGAAATCATAAGGGATTTAATAAGGTTAAATTGTTTACATTCCTACATGGGAAAATGATAACTTGCAACTCCCAAAACTTTCTTATTAGGGAATTTAGAATTAGTATATATGGACAAAGGGTGTGGGTGTGTGTTGACTATGGTGAGATGATTATCAAAAAAAATTAGGGAGTGAGAAAGAAGAATGTACTGGGAGAAGGGGAAAGGGAGAGGGAGAATGGGGTAAACTATCTGACATAGAAGAGGAAGAGATTTTAGAAAGAGATTTTGCAGTAGAGGGGAAAATGGGAGAAGGAAGGGTATGAACCCTCCCCTTATCAGAATTGGCTCAAAGAAGGAATAACATACACACTCAGTTGGATGTAGAAATCTGCTTTACCCTTCAGGATAGTAGGAGGGAAAGGGGATGAAGGAGGGGTGGTGGGGTGGAGACTGATCGAAGGGAAGGTGAATAGGGGTGATGGGGTGCTTGGGTGATTGTCTTTTGGAGCTTGTGCTTGTACTTGGACCCCAATTTCTCCCTAGTCTCATAAACACTGTCTCTGACAACCACTCCCCAGCCCAAGGACAATGTGTCTAGCAATTACTCATGCGTGGGCCCCAGCAAGACCCTTATCCCTCTCTCCCTGGTGCAGCTACACAAATCTGGGTGAGAGAGTGCTGGGCTGCTGGGGCCCCAGACCTCAGATCATGTCTCTGGAAGCCTCCCAATTCCTTAGTAAGCTCCTGTCTTGTGAGAAGGCTTTCCCTTGTTACAGAGCATTCTCTCATCAAGACAGAGGGAGAGGGGTGCCTTGCGCATCCCAAGGACTCTTACTCCTGCCAGACTCAAAAGAGCCATGCCTCTGTCATCTCCTTCCCCAACTGGTATACTCCCTACACTTTCCATTCCATAGCTCCCAAAGACACCTAGACCTTTGGATTACCTCATCAGTGTCCCTGGCATTCCTTTCCCATGCCCTTTTCCATATAAACCCTCGCTCCATCTTCAGTTTCTTGAAGGTTCCTTAAGAACCCTTGCCTGCTGAAAAGCATAACAATAAATCTCTGCCACCTTGACTTGAAGAATGCTTGGGTCTGTGAATTCATTCCAGATGTCCCCGTCCTGTACTCCAGTCTTTGAGGGGTCTCAACCTCTCAGACTGCAACATTTATGGCACCCAACATAGGGTTTGTCTGAAGTCTCAAGCCTTCTCTGAGTCAAGGTAAGCCTCCCTCCTCCTCTCTCCCTGTATTTGGGGTGCCCCTCAAGCACCTAGGAAGGCTTAGTGGGGCTTTGGGTCGAGCCTGCGACAGGCTCTAGCAGATTTCCCCCTTCACAAGGGATGCCTTGTTTGGGAATGTCTGCAGAATTTTTCTCCTGTACCAGGACGGTGGTCCAGGCGAATAGACTACAGGAGCCAGTCCCTTTTTTTTCTTAAGGCTTATAGGCAAAGAGGATAGGCCAATCTCCCTCTACACCTCGAGATTTGCCTCTGGGTTATCTTTTACAGACCTGGAGAAAGCTCAGTCTCCAAGACCTTAAGGAAAATTTTGACTGCTTTCCATACGATCTGGAGAGCCATGAAAAAAATTGTCTGATTTGTGTAGGGGATTTCTGACAAGTCTCTCTGAGCTTTTTACATTCTCCCTGTCATTACCATGTATCTGTTCTGTGTTTGTGTCTGTGTGGTATGATTAAGTGTCCATTTGCAGCCAGGTAGCAAGAGTAGCATCCCAAGGCTGCAGCTGGACTCTGGAATGCCACTTTCTTTCTCTCCCCCTCTCCCTTCCTGTTTACAGCAGCCTCAGAGGAGCAGGTGGATGGGAGAGAGAAAGAGAGAAAAATACTTTATCATTTAGGTTATATGATTGGTAAAAGGCAAGTTGAGAAGGATCCTCAAAGTATCAGATCAGAATTAGGAAGAAATAAGATATGTGCAGTTATAAAGGGACTTTAATCAAAGTGCATGACAGGAATAAGTAGGTAGAAGGAAAGGCAAGAAAGTTTAAGCATGTAGGAATGAGAGGAGTATGGGTAGAAAGACAAGCATAATCTATTTGCATGAACAGTGTGAAGAGAGGGTTTGAGAGTAAAAGGTTTGGAAACTTTTGGAGAATTGTTGGGAAAAAAATTCTCTCTCTTTCTCTCCATTCTAACTCTGTCCAAGTTTTGAATGTGGAGGGAAAGACAAAATAGAAAAGGGGAACCTTTTCCCCTCAGATCAAAAAGAGAAGTAGCACTTAATCTTTTCTGCCTCACATAAAAGAGCAAAGATTTTGTGTACCAGAACACAACCAAAAGGTAATGTAATTCATTCTGTTAATATTTTAAATGAAATGTGATGCTCTTAATTTAATATTTTAAGTCAGAATTTATTATATTGTTTGGCACCAAGGCAAATTGGGAAAATGTATGGATCTGAAATTTGTTAACTGGATGACATTAAGCAAGTTGCCTCAGTTTATCTTACATGATTGGAAGGTGCCTAACACAAGCCTGGCAGAGGGCAGACGATATAAATGTTAACTATTCTTATTAGTTCCTTAATTAGATGTGACCAGTATACAATATCAATGGTGATGACATGCTAGATTTTCTAGGTAAAGAAATTTGGAAATACGTGCAATAGAGTTGGAGTCACCTGATTGGTAATGTGTTTGTTTGAAGTTTTAAACATCTAGTATTGTTTCAAATTGATAAACGTTTGTATCAGTTATGTGAAGCAGCTTTTCATGATTTGGATGTTATTAAAGTGTGAACTTAAAGAAACTGAAGGATGGTGGAATATTTGTGTAAAACCAGTTATATTACTTTGTCAGCCCTGCTAATCTTGTCTTATAGTGTTTGATAACTGTTTTTTAGAAAATCAGGTATTTCCACCTTTACCTGTCATTAAAGAAGGGCCTATAGCTAAAACAATTTCCCTATCACCTATGAAAGTTATTATTGTTAACTAAGTTTGTTTGAAGTTACTGTTTTAATGTTAAAACCTAGAATTGTTAATTAGTTAGTGTGTGAAAAGGAGGGGATAGGGTAAAAGCCTTATCCAGATTGGTTCTGCCCATTCCAAATAGTCCTCCTTGAGATGAGGGGGTCGGCAGGCAGGGGCATCAGGATCAGCCCTTCCCTGGCGTAAATGGCAATTCCCCTTATTTTGTAAAGTTGCCAAGGTCCCTGGAAACCATCTGTGTGGGCAAGGTCATCTGCCCTGAGAAAAGAACTTGTTAGGGTTTGGAGGTCCTAAACAATGAACTCGGCTGAGAAGTTGCAAGTTTATGTACAATAGACAGAAATGATTTCTAATGATTGGCTTTTACACCAGGACAAGTTTAAATTTGAGAAAGAAAGATGTAAAGTGAAATCTCTTATGTATGTGAGTCCTGGTACATCTTTATTGCTTATTGCAACTCCATGAGAGTAAAATTAACTGTATCTGGCTTTAGGCTGTAATTAGTGAAACTTGCTGTTTGAGGTAAAAGGCTCTTGGGACTATAACTAATTTTATTTTGAGTTTGAGTTTGGGTATAGTTGTCTGCATGAAATCAGTGTCTGAGAGAAATGCCACAAGAACAGGTGGAGGTCTACTCAGAGGGAATGTGATTCATTTGGGAAAAAGCTGCAAGGACAATCTTAGCCTCAATGTAGGATAGGATCCTCCTGGCTCAGTTTCCCCATTGTGTTCCTTCGAGAAGGAATGTTTCCCACCTGACTATTCCTGAGTCTGGCTATGAGGAGAAACAGACACTGCATGATTGGAGAACTGTGACTCTTATCTGAATTCAAACAGAGCTAAGGATGTTCTATCTTGTCATATTTGGCATGTCACATGTCCCTGCCTTTTCCTTTTATAGTAGATTTCTGTAATCAGAACAAATTGTCAGTAAAAGACATGAGCACAATGTAAGTATGTGAGATCTTGCTGTTTTGATCTGAATTTGTAGTTATCCCATCACCTAAGTAAGAGTAAGATCAGTTTTTGAATTTATCATATGGAAAATATCCAATTTCTGAAGTATAATTAGAGAAGGATAAACAAGCCTGTGGAACAAGATTGTGTATGTATTCAGTTGTTGTGAGGTTAAAGTTAGGAACCTCTTTTGTTTAAAGCAGTTTTTGCAAGAGTCCCCTTCCCTAAAGTAACCACCTCAGAGGTCTTTGACCATCCCTTTTGTCCTGGCCACTCCTTTATGGGAAAATTTTTCTATCTCAACAGGGAATTATTCCCTTGCTTGAGAGACAAGCTTTATGGCCACTGTACAGCTAAAAACTCCTGTCGGGGTAGGGATTGTAAATGCCTCTGCTGGTCTCTTGACTTGTACCACCTGTAAGAATGATGAGTGTCCCCAGAACTTTACCTCTCCCATCTGTACCACCTATTCTGAGGGAACACTCCCTACTTGCACCTATGACCCAATTCCTCTTGCCACTCTCCTAGTAAGTATTCCCTATTGAACTTTCTCTTCTCAGTTGATACACAATGCTACAGCCCCCTCTAACTGTAACACTCTTGTTGATCTTTTGAAAGTTTCTCTTCTACCTGGAAAATTGGCATGTAATCATACTGATCCTCAGTACCTTTTGCAAACAGGTCCCATCTGTACCCCTAAGGGATACTCCTTCCTTTGTGGGTTGGGTGGGCCAGGTGGTAAGGAATCGGAGGAAAAAGTAAAGCAAAATGCCACTACTTGGCAGGACCCCAGGACTGTTGTTCTAGACACCCAGTGTTTAACACCTCGTAAGGATTTTGGTGTGTGCTCCCTTGGATTTTTAGCACCATCTCTGACCATTTTCAATATTACTAAACCCAGCACTTCCACCCTAACAAGAGTAAAGTGTGGGTTCTGGGACAGTGTTCTCTCTGGTACCTTAAAAAGGGAACAGAGCATCTCATGCCTTGGTATGGACATTTACAACACGAGTTCATTCTTTCAAACTTGACGGGGACAATTCACCAATTAGCAAATGACACAGATTATAGTCTCTGGGACATTCAGCAACCTCTGGATTCCCTGGAAAATGCGGTCCTGGATAATCAGACAGCTTTGGATTATCTACTTGCTTAGTGGAGGTGTCTGTGCCCTGGCCAACACCTCCTGCTCTATGTATATTAACAACTCTCAATAGGTGGAGCTCAATAGGACTAATGAAATTCACCTGGATGCAAGAAATCCATGAAAACCTTAGGACACCAAGGTCATCCTCTTCTTGGGGATCCTGGCTTCTCTCTATGTTAACTACTATTCTTGTCCCACACACACACACACACATATATATATATATATATAATATATATATATACATATAAATATATATATATATATGTGTGTGTGTGTGTGTATATATATGTGTGTATATATATGTATATATATATATGTATATGTATATGTATATATATATATATATATATATATATATGGGGGTCTTATCTGGAGAATAAAATTAAGGGATGAGGGAGGATTATACTCAGAGAAGAAGAAAGAGGCAGAATGGGGTAAATTATTTCACAAAAAAAAAACAGAAAAGAAAAGGCTCTTACAGTAGAGGGAAAATGGGGGAAGGTAAGAGGGAATGAGTGAATCTTATTCTCATAGGATTTGGCTTAAGGAGGGAATAACATACACATTCAATTGGGTATGGAAATCTGTCTTACCCTACAGGAAAATAGGGGGAGAAGGGGAGAAGAGAGCAGGGGGATGATAGAGAGGAGTGCAGATTGGGAAAGGGTGTAATCAGAAGTAAAGACTTCTGAAGAGGGACAGGGTCAAAAGAAAGAATAGAATAAATGGGAGGGCAGGATAGGATTAAGGGAAATAGAGTCAGTTTTTCACAACATGTCTACTGTGAAAGTGTTTTGCATAACTGCAAATGTACAACCCATGTGGAGTTGCTTGCCTTTTCAATGAGGATGGGTAGGGAGGGAGGAAGAGAGAAAATCTGAAACCTAAAGTTTTAAAAACACATATTTAAAAAGAATGTTTTCACAAGCTACTGGGAAATAAGAAATACAGGAAATGGGGTATAGACGTCTATACTGCCCTACAGGAAAATAGAAGGGGAAGGGGATAGGAGAAGTGGGGGAAAGAGATAGAAGAGAGGACAGACTAGGGGAAAGGATATTCAGAATGCATGCCATCTTGGGGTGGGGGGAGGGGTGAGATGGGGTGAAAATTTGGAACTCAAAAACTTGTGTAAGTGAATGTTGAAAAGTAAAAATAAATAAATTTATATTAAAAAAAAATAAAGTGTGATTGCCACCCTGTTTCCCACTGCCAATCACAATCTTTCCCGACGAGTATCCAAAGAACCAGACCAGGGGTGGGGAACCTGAGGCCCCGATGCCACATGTGGTCCTCTAGGTCCTCAAGTGTGGCCCTTTGACTGAATCCAAACTTCACAGAACATATCCTCTTAATAAAAGGCTGCAGGTTCCCTACCCCTGAACCAAAATTTCTGGCCTTTTTTCATTATTTAATTGTCAATTCAGGTAGGTAGATAATATAGATAGATAATGTATATAAGATAGATAGATAATAAATAAATAGATAGACAGACAGATAAGAATATAGAGTTAACTGTAAACAAGATGCTGAGTTTAAAAATAATAATAAAAAAAACAGTCCGCTCCCTAAGAGAGTTTCCATTCTAATGAGGAAGACACAACAACTCAGTAGAACTTGAAAAACTAAGGGGAAGAAAGGGTTTAGAGTTGGTGTCTAGGAGGTGAAGTGGAGGCTTGGTTCCATGCAACATAAGGTCTCATCTCCTTTACCAGAAGATATCTGAAAGTGCAGGTCAGGGTAAATAGGAGGGTGGTGCTGTCCTAGACAATGATAGGGAAATGCAGGAGAGGGATGAGCTTTAGGGGAAAAATAATAAATTCTCTTGTGAACATGTTAAGTTTGAGCCATTCATTTTTTTGTTGTTGCTTTTTGTTTGTTTGTTTGTTTTTTGGGCTAGGCAATGGGATTAAGTGACTTGCCCAGGGTCACACAACTAGTAAGTGTTATGTGTCTGAGGCCGGATTTGAACTCAGGTCCTGCTGAATCCCGTGCCAGTGCTCTATCCACTGCGCCACCTCGCTGCCCCTGAGACATTCATTTCAAACTAGCAAACAGCCATTTCTTTCTTCTTGACCCTCTTTCCTTCCATCTGTAAGGAAGCTGAGGGATAGTTTGTAGTCTATAACATTCTTGTACTGAGCAAAGTTTGTGGTAGCCTCTGAAACATGTTATGAGAAGCAAGCTAGTTTCAGTAGAAAGAACATCTCATGGGTAGGTAGTCTTGTCCCAGATAACTTTGCATGTGTATGAAGGGCTTGTTTCCATTAAGTCTAGATCCATCTAAGTAATAATCATGATAATATTAAGAACAACAGTAATAGGAGGAGACAGAGTGGCAGCAAGAGCAGCAGCAGTGTAGTGGATGAAAGATTGAATGACTGCGGAAACAAAGGTTCAAGCTCACAAGCATATTGACTTACTAATCAGGGCATTCAAATTTCCTAACAAATGAGTACCAGGCCTTCGTCAGCTTTAGCTCTGGACACTGAATACCAGGGGAGACAGATTTTTATAAATTCAACATAATCAAATGAGACCAGTTAATTAAAAGTAAACAATTAAGCAGGATACAAAATTAGGTAATTTGATTTCTAATTGGAGGAAAGATTATGGACTTTCCAAGTTTGGAGGGGGAGAATGAACAGGTACAATTTCCTGAAATCAGAAAAAGTGGGGTCCCACTCTTCCCCCATCCGACTTCCACCAAGAGTTTGTGTTCAATCAAAGGAACATGGAAACAATAACTTATTAACCACCTTGGGGTCTGTTTTTGAATAAGACTTATGGGTTGCTTGACATATGCAATTGTGGGAAAACTCCTTGTGACAGCATAACCTAGGTCCTTAGTTAACGGTATCTAAGCAGCTGGTGCAGGTGGTCCAGCTACCCAGACACACAAAACTGAGTTTAAAATATGCAACAAATTCTTTTTTTTTTGTGAGTCCCCAGAACTTAATAAAGATTTTTCAGAAGATAGAAATTGAATTAGATCCAAGGGAACTGAGCTAGCTCGTATGGGTCACAAGATAGAATCAGTGTGGTTCCCTAAATTCTAACTACCACCCACAGTGGTAGTAGTAGTAGTAGTAGTAGTAGTAGTAGTAGTAGTAGTAGTAGCAGCAGCAGCAGCAGCAGCAGTAGTAGTAGCAGTAATAGGAGGAGTAGTAGTAGTTGTGTGATAGAAGTAGTGATGGTAGTAATAGTGGTAGTAGCAATGATACTACTTACAGTTCATATTTATATAATGTTTTAACAATGTATAAAGCTCTTTGCATATGTTACCTCATTTGGTTCTCCCAATAATTTCCTAATTTTGATGCTTTTATTAACCTCATTTTACAAGAGTAAAGTGAGTCACAGAGAAGTTACATGATTTGCCCATGGTCCCACAGCTAGGCAGTGCCTGAGGCAGGACTCCAGCTTAGATCCTCCTGACTCAAAGACCTATGCACTATCCACTGTGCAGCTTAGCTACTTCCATTTCTTTTTTTTTTTTTAATTTGGATATGCCTGGTGATTTATTATTAATGCATCTTTATTGTTCTTTTTATTTTTATTTTATTTATCTTTATATGTTATTAGTACAGGTGGGTTTTCTAAATTAGATCTGCATCTCCTCTTCCCTCTTCTCTGCCCCAGTTTATACTTTAGCCCTCAATGCAATCAGACTGTTTCTCCCCAAAAGGATCACAACTTTTACAAAATTGTTGTTGTATACCAGCTTTACTCACACCAGACAAGGCTTTTGGTGACCACAAATATTTGTTTACAACAGGACAAATAACATATGGGACAGTGTGGGGAGGGCTGAGGAAGGGGGAGATCCTAACTAGAAAGAAAATCATGCAAATGAATTTTTGACAGCTTTGGCTACAGCTAGCGACTTTAGACTTCTGACTCTCTTATTTTTTCCTCCTCTGTTCCTCCATATTCAGTAAAAATAGGGCCAGCAGCAAGTGTCCCATCATTTCTGACTTCTGTCCTCCTTCTACTGCATTGTACCAGAATCCCAGAAGGACAGTAGAACCAGCATGTAGAAATTAGAGATGGCTTACCCATGCCAGTGTCACTTCATCGTTCATGGTGCAAGCTGAGGGACAAATATCTTTTTTTTGGCTTTCTCTTCCAAGGAGTCTCCAAAGACAAATTCAGACAGAGGTCAGCAAACCTGTCAATTCTGAGTTACCTTCTGATTTGAGTCTCCCACCTCAAATACAATCCTGCAAGGTGGGAACCAGGGAAAACCGGATTATACTTTTATAATGGCCTTCTTTACAAATTCAAAATTTAAGCACTAAATATGGTAATTGCTCATTGCTTCAATTATTTTTATTGATGCCCCTTCAAAGAATTCTCTCTCTCTCTCTCTCTCTCTCTCTCTCTCTCTCTCTCTCTCTCTCTCTCTCTCTCTCTCTCTCTCTCTCTCTGACAAAGAGGCAAAAAACCCAAAAACAGTCACTATTTTCAAGGAGCTTAAAATCTAATGATGGAGACAATATGTAAATAAATATTTATATATCTGAGGCATAGAGAATAGAAGAGAGGCAGAGCCAAGATGGGAGACTAAAGGCAGGGACTCACCTGAGCTGATCCCCAAAGCCCTCCAAATACATTTAAACAGTGCCTTAAAACAAATTGTAGAACAGCAGGATCCACAAAAAAACAGAGGGAAACAGCTTTTCAGCCCAAAACAACTTAGAAGGTCTGCAGGAAAGGTCTATTGCACCACGGTGAGAGTGGTGCACATTCCAGAGCTGGTTGCAGAACTTAGACCAGGCTCCAAGAAACCAGGAGCAGGCCTTGGGGGGGATTGAATCAGTGGTATCAGTGGTGGTTTCCTGAGCTCTCAGCCCACACAAGGTAAGAGGGTCATTCAGCTAATCTGAAGAAGATTCCAAAGGTCCCTTTGTGGCACAAGAGTCAGGACTCTGGTGCTTTGCCCATGCTTGCATCTGCGCTGTAGTCCTGGGCCTCATTCCTAAGGCAAGGAGGAGAATTAGCACAGCATAACTTTCAGCTGCTAGGGAGAGTGGACACTCCTCACAGTTCCAGGGTGGAGAAAAGTGCTTGTGGTTGCTCACAGACCAGAGCACAGAACAGAAGAGTAGTAAACACACCTCTCCCTAGATCATACTACCTTGAAAGAACTGAAAACTTACAGGTCCCCAGAATTACCTATGAAAACAGCTGCACAAAAAACCTGAGGCTTGGAACATTGCCCCCTCCACTCCCCAAGCAGAGTATCACTTTGGCATAGAGTTAAACATCAAGAAATGGGCTGGAAAATGAGCAAACAAAAGAAAAATATCCTGAGTATAGAAAGTTACTATGGTGACAGAGAAGATCAAAACAGAAACTCAGATGAAGACAACTAAGTCAAAACTCCTCCATCCAAACCCTCAAAGAAAAATATGAATTGGCCACAGGCCATGGAAGAGAATAGAAGACACATCTTCTATTGGAGGAGAATTTTCAAAGTTATGGGAAGGATAGGGAACTGCAGGAGGTAGAATTTCATCTGAGACTTGTAGGGCTCTAGGAAAATTATGATGCCAAAGTCTTAAGGACATTGCAGTCATTTTGATAATAGGTATGCTGTTTGCAATTAAATGAAAACATCCATTCTTCCAGTCTCTTTCTTTGATACAAAGAGAGTCTTTATATCCTAAGAAGGAAGAGACAATGCACAGAGAGAAAACTATATACCAATGTTTTGTATAAACTTAGACATGGAAATTAAAATAAAATATTTGCAAGTCATCCATGGCAACATATGAGCAGATTGGGTTTATAGGGTCAGGAAGACCTATGTTCAAATCCATCCTCAGACACTTACTAGCTGTGTGACCCTGAGCAAATCAGTTAATCCTTTTTGCTCCAGGTTCCTCATCTGTAAAGTGAGCTAGAGAAGGAAATAACAAATCACTCCAGAGTTTTTGCCAAGCAAACCCCAAGTGGGGTCTTGGAGAGTCAGACATGACTGAAATGACTGAACAACAACATCAGCAGATTGTAAATATTTTAAAACATGTTAATAATATAAATATATGACTATGTCAAGAAATGACAAAAATCCTTTGACAAAATCCAACCATCATTTGTCTTAAATATTCTAGAAAATTTAGTAATAAACAGAACTTTCTTTAACCTAAGAAATAATACCTCTCTACATCCAAGGACACTAATTATATGTAATAAGGAAAAGTTAGTGGCCTTTCCAAAAACTCATGGTTAAAGGAAGGGTACTCATTATTGACACTATTATTTCTCAGAATGCTCTGATAGCTATTGCAATAAGACAGGAAAGAGAAAGAAAGAGAATGTGCATAGACAAAGAGAAAAGAAGAGCATCACTTTGTGCAGAGGATATGAGGATTTCTTAAAAAAAAAACCCAAAGTCAAACTAAAAAATTAAATTGATAAATATAGCAGAGTTTCAGGATATTAATTTACCTAAATCATCAACATACCTCTATTTCACCAAATAAACCCAGCAGGAACAATGACAAAGAAAAAGTGTACTCAACGTAACTTCAGAAGCGATATAATATTTGGGAGTGTATCTACCCAGATGCAACAATGAATATGATGAATCCAAGTATAAATTTCACTCTGGTGAAATAAAGATGAATTGAATATAGGTATGTATATGAGTTGCTTATGGATAAATGGAACCGTTACAATGAAAATGACAATAACACTTTATTAATTTACTCACATCATACTATACCCGTATCAACAACTACACAATTAAAAGGAAAAAAACCTGTCACCGCTATGGCATTCTGTTGAACCAAAGTTGAAAGAGGTTTCAAATTAATGACCAAATTTCCAAATGGGGAAAAAGAGGTTAACAATTGATCACATATCTGATTTACTGGCACTAAATGTATTGGGAAAGGTCAGCTAATTGGGATGCAACTTTATTTCTAAAATCACTTTTGAATTGCAACCATAAGTTGAGTATGGACATGAGAGGTAAGCAAAAGTTAAAGAAAGCCTTCTTTAAGAATCCACTAAGAAGATTCAGTTTCCTACAAGGCAGAGGTGTTTTGATATCCCCAGTGCCCATCCTAGGGCCTCACACATAGTGGGTGCTTAATAAATACTTGTTGATAACAAGGTCAATAAGAAAAAGAGGAGGTTCCTTGTCCGAGTTGTTTTGCAGGTAACAATTACAAAATTTGACAACTGATTGGATATTGGAGCTGGGGGACAGTGAGAACCATGGGAGATATAGATGATAAACAGATTATGTATATGCATATGTATATGGAGAGAGAGAGAGAGAGACAGAGAGAGAGAGACAAAGATACAGACAGATAGACAACGACAGAGACAGAGAGAATTTTTGGCCTGCCCACTCAAGACATTGCAATATTCCTTTTAGAACCTAGATGTCAATGAAAAACTGCAACTTTTTGTCAATAGCAAAGAAATTCCAGTGATAGATACATAGATATGTGTTAAAACTGTATCTTGTTTTGGTCCTCTGACCACCATCCCTTTTTTACTCAGTATAGTGTTTCAGCAGGAAATAAGATTGTCAAGAGGATCTCAAAAATCACATACAAACCATCCTAAAGATCAAAGGAACATAATTTTTAAATTGTTTCACACATTAACTAAAATTCACATCCTGGTAAGAGGTGTTGAATCAGGGGAAACCATCTAGATGCTCCTTCTCAAGGCTTCTGGCTCTATGATGTGTATATTCCTGACAAAATACAGACCTCAGTAGTTTCAGACCAGCAGGGCATCCAAAAGGTGCTGATAATTTTGAGATGACTTTGAAGTTTTACCAATAACTTGGAGATGATTTGGATATGTTGATGACCTCATCCCAAGGTGACACAGAGAGGCGTTGGTCTCTTTCTCTAAAGGCCTTATAAAGATGAGACTCAAACTCCTGTCACCTGCCCCCAGCATTCTTCCATTTCCATCAGGCATTTCCATTTGCCTCCATACCACTTTTGCTGCTTCTCTCTGTGCTTTATTGAAGTGTGATTGCCACCCTGTTTCCAACTGCCAATAATGAACTTTCCCAATGAGTAACCAAAAAATGAGGCATTCTAACAATATCTCATACTTTCATAATTTCAATATCAATTCAGGTAGATAAGAATATAGAATTAAAGAATTCATTGGGTGCTCATGTGCTATAAATAAAATGCTGAGTTTAAAAATACAAGAAAGAGAGAAAAAAAAACCAGTCCCTCCCCTAAGGGAGTTTCTGTTCTGGTGAGGAAGACAAAACAGCTCAGGAGAACTTGAGAAACTAAGAGAAGAGAAGGGTTAGAGTCAGTGGCTAGAAGGTGAAGTGGAGGCTTCCTTGCAGGCAAGATGAGGTCTAATCTCACTTATCAGAAGCTGTCTTTGAAGCTCAGGGTGGATAGAAGGGTGGCGCTGTCCCAGACAGTGATAGGGAAGTTCAGGAGAGGAATGAGCTACAGGGGAAAGATAATGAGGTCAGTGGTTACATGTTGAGTTTGGGACATGTATTTCAAACTAGCAAGCAACCATTTCTTTCTTCTTAAGCTTATTTCCTTCCATTTCTGAGGAAGTGGAGGGATGATTTATATAATCTGATTTCTAATTTGAGGAAAGATTATGGACTTTCCAAGCCTGGAGGTGCACAGTGAATCAGAAAAAGTGGTGTCCCACTCCTCACCCCACCGTCCCCCCAACCTTGCCAAGTGTCTGTGTTCAATCAAAGGAACATGGAAATAATCACTTACTGACCAGTTTGGGGCCAGTTTTCAAATAAGACATATAGGTTTCTTGAGATTTGTAGTTGTGAGAAAACTCCTTGCATCAACATAATTTAGGTCCTTGGTTAAGGGTATCTAAGCAGCAGGTAGAGGTATTCCAGCTTCCAAGACACACAGAGCTGAGTTCAAATAATGCAATAAAATGTTCTGACAATTCTCATAATTGAATAAAATTTTCTCAAGAGACAGAAATTGAACCAGACCCAAGGGAACTGAGCTAGCTCTGGAACTGGGTCACAAGATGGAGTCAGTGTGGTTTGCTTAATTCCCACTATCAGTTGCTTTTCTAATCCTAGTAGTAGTAGTAGTTGTAGCAGTGGTGCTAATGGTGGTAGTGATGGTAGTGGTAGTGATAGTAGTAATGAAAATCCTATAGTTCGTATTTACACAGCATTTTATGATTTGTTTTTTAAAATAGTACTTTATTTTATTCCCAGTTACATGTCAAGAAATTTTTTAGCATTCATTTTTATAAGATTTTGAGTTCCAAATTTCTTCTTTTCCTCTCTTCCATCCCCTTTCTGAAAATGGTAGCAAATTTGATATAGTTTATACATGTGTTATCATGTAAAAACGATTTCCATATTACTCACAGTTATGAAAAAAGAAACAGATTATAAAAACACAGGAAAGAATAAAGAAAGTGAAAAACTATGCTTTGATCTGCATTCAGAGTCCATCAGTTCTTTATCTGGATGTGGATAGCATTTTCCTTTGTGAGATCTTTGTATTTGTCTTGGATCATTATGTTGCTAAGAAGAGCTGAATCATTCATGCTTGATAATCACACATTGTTGCTGATACCATGTACAACGTTTTTCTGGTTCTGCTCATTTCACTTTGCTGCAGTCTGTGCAAGTCTTTACAGGATTTAATGAAATCTACCTGTTCATCATTTCTTATTGCACCACAGAATTCCATTATATTCATATACCGTTGGTTGTTCAGCAGTTCCCCAACTGACGGGCATCCCCTCAGTTTCCCATATTTTGCCACCATGAAAAGGGCTGCCATAAATATTTTTGCACATGTAGATCTTTTTCCATTTCTTATGATCTCTTTGGGATACAGACCTAGTAGTGGTATTGCTTGAACAAAGGGTATGAACAGTTTGATTGCCCTTCGGGCATAGTTCCAAATTGCTCACCAAAATGGGTGGATCATTTCACAGCTGGATCAATTGAACTCCCCTAACAATGCATCAATGTACCATTTTTCCCACATCCTGTCCAATATTTATCTTTTTTTTTGTCATATTAGCCAATCTGATAGGTATGAGGTTATATCTCAGAGTTGTTTTAATTTGCATTTTTCTAACCAATAGTGATTGAGAGCACTGCTTCATATACCTATAGATAGCTCTGAATTCTTCATCTGAAAGCTGCCTTTTCATATACTTTGGCCATTTGTCATTTGGGGAATGGCTTGTGTTCTCATAAAATTAACTCAGTTCTCTATATATTTGAGAAATAAGGCCTTTATCAGTGGCACTTTCTGTAAAGATTATTTCCCAGCTTTCTCCTTTCCTTCTAATCTTGGTTGCATTGATTTTGTTTGTACAAAAGCTTTTTAATTTGATATAATCAAAATTATCTATTTCATGTTTTGTGATGCTCTCTATCTCTTGTTTGGTCATGACTTCTTCCACTCCCCATAGATCTGATAGGTAGATTATTCCTTGATCTTTTGATTTGCTTATGGTGTCATCTTTTATGTCTAAATCATGCATCCTTTTTGACCTTATCTTGGTATATGGTCTGAGATGCTGGTCTATATCTAGTTTGTGTCCTATTGTTTTCCAGTTTTCCTAGTAATTTATGTCAAATAGTGAGTTCTTATACCCAATACTTGGGTCTTTGAATTTATCAAAAACTAAGTTACTATGATCATTGACTATTTTGTCTCGTGTACCTAATCTATTCCACTGATCCACCACTCTATTTCTTAGGCAGTACCAGATAGTTTTGATGATTGATGCTTTATAATATAGTTTGAGATCTAGTATTGCTAGGCCAATTCCTTTGTATTTTTTATGAATTCCCTTGATATTCTTGACCTTTTGTTCTTCCAGATAAATTTTGTTGTTGTTTTTGTCTAACTGTAACAATTATTTTTTTGTTAGTTTGATTAATATGGTACTGAATAGGTAAATTAGTTTAGAGAGACTTGTCATTTTTATTATATTGGCTCTGACTACCCATGAGCAATTGATATTTTTCCGGGTATTTAGATCTGACTTTATTTGTGTGAAAAGTGTTTTGCAATTGCATTCATATAGGTCCTGGGTTTGTCTTGACAGGTAGACTGCTAGGTATTTTACGTTGTTTATAGCTAATATGAATGGAATTTCTCTTCCTATCTCTTGGTGCTGGGCTTTATTGGCCATATAAAGAAATGCTGATGATTTATGTGTGTTTATCTTACATCTGACAACTTTACTGAACTTGTTCATTATTTCAACTAATTTTTTAGTTGATGCTCTAGGCTTTTCTAAGTGAACCATCACATCATCTGCAAGGAATGATATTTTTGTTTCCTCATTGCCTATTCTAATTCCTTCAATTTCCTTTTCTTCTCTTATTGCTATAGCTAACATTTCTAGTACTGTATAGAATAATGGTGGTGATAATGGACATCCCTGCTTCACCTCTGATCTTATTGGGAAGGCTTCTAGTTCATCCCCATTACAGATGATACTTGCTGATGGTTTTAGATAGATACTGCTTATCATTTTAAGGAATACTTCCTTTTATCCCCCCACTCACTAGTGTTTTTAATAGGAATGAGTGCTGCATTTTGTCAAAAGCTTTTCAGCATCTATTGAGATAATCAAATGATTTCTGTTGGTTTTGTTATTGATATGGTCAATTATATTAATAGTTATCCTAATATTGAACCAACTTTGCATTCCTCATATAAATTCCACCTGATCATAATGTATAATTCTTGTGAATAAATTGCTTTAATCACTTGCTAGTATTTGGTTCCAAATTTTTGCATCAATATTCCTTAGGGAAATTGGTCTATAATTTTCTTTCTCTGTTTTAGCTCTTCCTGGTTTAGGTATCAGCACCATATTTGTGCCATAAAAGGAGTTTGGTAGGCCTCCTTCATCTATTTTCCAAAGTTTATATAGTATTGGAATTAATTGTTCTTTAAATGTTTGGTAAATTCACTTGTGAACCATCTGGCCTGGGAATTTTTCTAGGGAGTTCTTAATGGCTTTTTCAATTTCTTTTTCTAAGATGGGGTTATTTAGGCATTCTATTTCCTGATCTGTTAATCTAGACAATTTATATTTTTGTAATTATCAATTTGTATTAGATTGTCAGATTTATTAGCATGTAATTAGGCAAAATATTTCCTAATGATTGCTTATATTTCTTCTTCATTGGTAGTGATTTCACCCTTTTCATTTTTGATACTGCGTATATGGTTTTCTTTTTTTTTTTAAAAAATCAAATTAACCATTCCTTATCTTACTGTTTTTCCCATAAAGTCAGCTTCTAGCTTTATTTTTCAGCTCAATAGATTTTTTTTTTCAATCTTATGAATCTCACCTTTGATTTTCAGGATTTCCAATTTGGTGCTCAATTAGGATTTTTATTTCATTCTTTTTCTGTTTTTTTTTTAGTTGCATGCCCAGTTTTTGATCTGTTCTTTTTCCATTTTACAGAAGTAAGAATCAGAGAAATAAATTTTCCCCTGAGTACTACTTTGTCTGCATCCCATAAATTTTGTTATGTTGTCTCATTGTTGTCATTCTCTTTAATGATATCATTGTTTCTATGATTTGTTCTTCAACCCACTTATTCTTAAGGATTAGATTATATAGTTAGAAAACAATTTTTAATTTATATTCCCACTACTCTTTGTTGAAAGTAATTTTTTACTGAATTGATCTAAGAAGAATACATTATATTTGTATTTTTACATTTTATTGTAAGTTTTTATGCCTATAAGGTCAGTTTTTGTGTAGGTGCCCTGTGCTGCTGATAAACAAAAGTTATATTCTTTTCTGTTTCCATTCAGTTTTCTCCAAAGGTTTGTCGTATCTAACTTTTCCAATATTCCATTTACCTCCTTAGTTTCTTTCTTGTTTCTTTTTTGGTTAGATTTATTGAGTTCTGAGAGGGGACTAGTTGAGGTTCCCCAGTAGTATAATTTTGTTCTCTTTCTATAGCTCACTTAATTTCTCCTTTAACAATTTGGGTGCTATACCACTTGGTTCATATATTTTTAGTATTGCTATTGCTTCATTGTCTATGGTGCCTTTTATTAAGATGTAGTTTCCTTCTTATCTCCTTTACTTAGATCTATTTTTTCCTCTTACTTTCTCTGAGATCATGGTTGCTCCTCCTGCTTTTTTTTCTTACCTCAGCTGAAGCATAACACATTCTACTCCAGACCCTTACTTTTCATCTGTGTGTATCTCTCTGTTTCAAGTGTGTTTCTTATGAACAACATATTGTAGGATTATGGGTTTTAATCCATTCTCTTATCCACAACAAAGTCAAAGTTCTTACATCCAAAGCCTCCAAGAAAAATATGAATCAGTCCCAGGCCTTGGAAGAGCTCAAAAAGGGTTTTGAGAAGCAAGTAAGAGAAGTAGAGGAAAAACTGGGAAGAGGAATGAGAGTGATGCAAGAAAATCATGAAAAACAAGTGAACAGCTTGCTAAAGGAGACCCGAAAAAATACTGAAGAAAATAACACCTAAAAAATAGCCTAACCCAAACGGCAAAAGAGGTCGAAAAAGCCATGGAGGAGAAGAATGCCCTAAAAAGCAAAATTGGCCAAATGGAAAAGGAAGTCCAAAATATTACTGAAGAAAATACTTCTTTAAGGATTAGAATACAGCAATTGGAAGCTAGTGACTTTATGAGAAGTCAAAGACACGTAAAACAAATTTTAAAAAATTGAAAATTAGAAAAGAATGTGAAATATCTCATTGGAAAAACAACTGACCTGGAAAATAGATCCAGGAGAAATAATTTAAAAATTATTGGACTATCTGAAAGCCAGGATCAAAAAAAAAAAAGAGCCTATACATCATCTTTCAAGAAATTACAAAGAAAACTGCCCTGATATTTTAGAACCAGAGGGCAAAATAGAAATTAAAAGAATCCACCCTGAAGTGGTAAACAGGAAAGAGAAAACATAAGAGACTTATTAAGGTTGAACTGTTTACATTCTTGCATGGAAAGATGATATTTATAGCTCATGAGTCCTTTCTCAGTATTAGGGTAGTTGGAGGGAAAAAAAATTATATGTATGTATAGATAGATAGACAGATAGATAGGCATAGATATAGATATAACTATAGATAGATAGAGGGCACAGAGTGAGTAGAAAATGAAGGGGTCATATCTGGAGAATTAAATTAAGGGGTGAGAGAGTATTATACTGGGAGAAGTAGAAAAGGAGAGGTAGAACAGGGTGAATTATCTCACAAAAAAAAAGAAAAGAAAAGGCTCTTACATTGGAGGGGAAACAGAGGAAGGTGAGAGGGAATGAGTGAATCTTATTCTCTTAGGATTTGGCTTAAGGAGGGAATAACATACACATTCAATTGGGTGTGGAAATCTGTCTTACACTACTGGAAAATAGGGGGAGAAGGGAGTTCTGCTTCCGGAACCCAAGATGGTGGAGTAAAAAGGTAGTCACTCTCACCCTGCCCTATCAACCTCTAAAAACTCAGAAAATATCACCCCAGAAAAAAAGAAGAAGAAAAAACCTGGAACAGCAGAACTAGAAGAAGGACGGGGAGCAGCAGTGCAGCAGCCCAGCAAACAGGTCTCCCAGTGCCTCAGCAAAAATAAGGGAAGCAGCACTACAAAGGGCCCCAGGCAGATAAGCACTCTGCAGCATTCATCTGTAAGGAGCTGAAGAAAGCAATCTAGAGTCTTCCTAAAGTCCCAGCCTTGCTGATTCCAACCCAACACCAGGTAAGCTGTTAGAACCCCACAGCCTTCAACTGTCAACCTGGTCTGAAGCCCAAAAAGCCTTCTTAGAAGAGGTCAAGAAGACCAGGAGGTAGAGGAGGCAAACACCAACATCTGGACCTCTGAGTGCCTCAGTGAGGGTGGGGGAACTGGTGGAACCCAGCCTCAGCACTCTACTGCAAAGGAATCTCTCAGCACATTAGCAGAAATGAGGGAGGCAGCATTGCAAGGGGCCCCAGGCAGATAAACACCCTGCAGCACCCATGTAAAAGAAGCTGAAGAAAGCTAAAGGAAAGGAAAAGCAGGCAACCATAGAAAGAATACACTGCTCACCATCTGAAAGAGATCCCAAATTGAAAACGCCAAGGAATATAATAGCAAAATTCCAAAATTACCAGATGAAAGAGAAGGTGCTGAAAGCAGACAGAAAGGAACAATTTAAATATCATGGAACCACAGTTAGGATTACACAAGACCTTGCAGCTTCTACATTAAGAGACCACAGGGCATGGAACATGATATTCCATAAGGCAAAGGAGATTGGATTGCAGCCAAGGATCAACTACCCTGCAAAAATGAGCATGATTTTTCAAGGGAGAAGATGGATATTCAATGAAATAGGGGACTTCCAAACCTTCCTCATAAAAAGACCAGAGCTGAACAAAAAAGTTGATCTTCAAGTATAAGATTCAAGAAAGACATAAAAAGGTAAATGGGACAGAAAGATATAAAATGTTATTAATAAGGGCAGACTGTTTACATCCCTACAAGGGAAGATGACACTTGCAACTCTTGAGAACTGTATTGTTATTACACTATGTTAAAGGATCATACATAAAGGGGGTTGGATATTAGTTGACTTTGGTGTAATGATAAAAAACAAATCTAATCAAGTGGGTTACATGGATCCAAGTAAGTTGATTAGTCTGATCTTAGAAAATGTACTGAGAAAGGAGGAGGAAGACAAGGGTAAATTACATTACAGGAAAAGACAAAAAATCTTAATACAGCAGAGGGAAAGAAGGGAGGGGAGTGAGCATTACTTGAACCTTACTCTCATCTGATTTGGCTCAAGAACAGAATAAAATAATCAGTTAGGTATAGAAATCTAACTTGCCCTATAGGCAGTAGGAGGGCAAAGGGGAAACAAAAGGGAGGGGGGATAGAAGGGAGGGAAGAAGCAGTAAGGGCAAAGGGGAAGAAAAGGGAAAGGGAGAGGGAAAATAGAAGGGAGAAGAGACTGAAGGAGGTGGTGGTCAAAAGCAAAACACACTAGAGAGGGGAAAGGAGAAAGGAGAGAGAAAAACATAATAACAAGGGGGGAAAAGATGGAGAAAAACACACAGATAGTAATCATAATTGTTGAATCGCTATCTTTTTTTTCTCTTCTGTTGAGTTTTGTTTCCTCTCTCTGATGGCCTCCTACTGGTCCTAATTTCACTAATGTGAAAATGTTTAATAGGAATGTAAATGTATAGCCTATATCAGATTCTGCAGCATTTTGGGGAGGGTGGGTGGGAGGAATGGGGAGAAAAATTTTAAACTCAAAAGCATATGGAAGTGATTGTTGATAAATCAAAATAAATTAATAAAAAATAAATTATTAAAAGAGAAAATAGGGGGAGAAGGGGACAAGACAGCATGAGATTCATAGAGAGGAGGGCAGACTGGTAAAGGTTGTAATCAGAAGTAAACACTTCTGAGGAGGGACGGGGTACAAAGAAAGAATAGAATAAATGGGGGGTGGCGGGATAGGATTAAGGGAAACAGAGTTAGTTTTTCACAACATGTCAATTATGGAAGTGTTTTGCATAATTGCACATGTATAACCTATATTGAGTTGCATGCCTTTTCAATGAGGGTGGTTGGGGAAGGAGGAAAGGAAAAAATTTGGAACCCAAAGTTTTAAAAACACATGTTTAAAAAAAAGGTTTTCACATGCAACTAGGAAATAAGAAATACAGGAAATGGGGCACAGAAATCCATCCTGCCCCATAGGAAAATAGAAGGGGAAGGGGTTAAGAGAAGGGGGGGAGAGATAGAAGGGAGGGCAGACTAGGGGAAGGGATATTCAGAATGCATGCCATCTTGGGGTAGAGGGAGGGGTGAGATGGGGTGAAAATTTGGAACTCAAAATCTTGTAGAAGTAAATGTTGAAAACTAAAAATAAATAATTTTTTAAAATAATTTTTAAAAAAGAAAGCTCAAACTCTCTCTATTGCATTGATTGACCACTATTTTCCCTTGTTGTAGTATGCTTAGTTTTGCTGGGTAAGTGATTCTTGGTTAGAGTTCTAGCTCCTTTGCTTTCCAAAATACCATATTCCATGGCCTCTGGTCCTCTATTGTTGCAGCTTCCAAGTCCTGTGTAATTCCGATTGTGACCTGACAATATTTGAATTTTTTTTCTTTCTGGCCACTTCTATTTTTTTCTTTGAACTGATAGTTCTGAAATTTGGCTATAATGTTCCTTAGATTTTTTTTTTTTTTATAAATTTAGGATCTTTTTTCTGAGGTGAGTGGTGAGTTCTTTCATTGAATATTTTGCCCTCTGGTTCCAGGATACCATGGCAGTTTTCCTTCATAATTTCTTGAAAGATGCTGTCCAACTCTTCATTTTGATTATGACTTTTAGATAGTCCAGGGATTCTGATATTGTCTCTCCTGGATCAATTTTCCAGGTAACTTGTTTTTTACATGAGGTCTTATACATTTTCTTCTACTTTTTTTTTTCATTCTTTTGAATTTGTTCGAATGATTCTTGATGTCACATAGAGTCATCTGCTTCCATTTGCCCAATTCTAACTTTTAAGGTGTTGTTTTCCTCAATTAGTCTTTCCACTTTCCTTTCCATTTGGCCAATTCTACTTTTAAAGTAGTTTTCAGAGCTGTTGACTCTTTTTTCATAATTCTCTTGCATCACTCTCATTCCTTTTCTCAATTTTACTTCTACCTTTCTTATATGATTTTTAAGCTCCTTTTTGAGCTTTTCCATAAGTTCTTTCTGGGCTTGAGAACACTTCCCATTTTTCTTTGGGGTTTGTGTCTTGGTCTTCTCTGTCACCATAATAACTTTCTATGGTCAATTTTTTCTGTTGTTTGTTGCTCATCTTTTTTTTTAAATTATTTTTGGCCTTTTCCCTCTCTTTTAAATTTGATCTCTGCTTGCAGGGTGGAAGTGGCTGTGTCTCAGGCTTCTTGTGCCAATGGCTGCATGCCCTGGCTGTTTACCTGCTGCTATGCTGATGTTGCCCTGAGGCCCATGGGGGACCCTGGTGTGTGGTGTTGTGTTGAGGGGGTGGTGGAGGGTGGCTGGTGCTGTTGGAGGTTGTGAGGTTCTGGCAGCTTATCTGGCACTGAGCTAAGGTCCTAGAGGTGGCGTCTGGCATGTGCTCAGCCTGGTGAGGTTTTTCTGCATTTCCCTGGGGCTACACTGAAGCACATGGAGGTCTGGCCTACATTTTTGTTGTGCTAGAGGATGTCTTTCTGCCCAGAGCCTAGCTGAAGCACTTGGTGGTTCTCAGAGCTGGAGTCTGCCACTTCCTCTGGCTATGGTAAGGCATGTGGAGGGTCCTGGTATTGGTGTTTGCCTGTTCCACCACACTGGGGCTCAGGATCTCCTGATGGTTTGCTGAGACACTTCCTGTCCTGGAATGTACTCCCCTTTTATTTGAGTGAAACAGGCATTTCTTACAGATTCTCTAAGTCACCTGGGCTAACAGACCACTCCTCCCTGTCTTTCTGCTGGCCTGGTGTTCCAAGATGTGTTCGGGGGCACTGTTTTATGGTTGTTTTCAGGTGAATATGGGAGAGGTACAGGGATTTACTACTTATTTCACCATTGTGGCTCCTGAAAGTCAATAAGCATTTGAAGATTTGTAAAATTCTTCACATATATTATCTCATTTGGTTTTCACAAAACAACTCTAATTTAGGAGATTTTCATACCCTCATTTTATAGATGAGAAAACTGAGGCACAGAAAATGTAGGTCATTTCCCCATGTTCAAACAGCAAGGTAGTGCTTGAAATAGGACTCCAGCTTAGTTTTTTTTTTCCCTGATTCAAATTCCTGTGCCCTATCCACTGTGCAGCTTAACTGCTTTCTGTGTTTTGGAAATGTGGATATACCAGCGATTTACTATAAGTACAGCTTTCATACATGTGAATATTCCAAATTAGGTCTGCCTTTGCTCTTCCCTTCATTCTGTCCCACTTTGTGCTTTAGGCCTCTGTGAAGTCAGGCTATGACTTCTGTCTCCTTAAATGGATCATAACTTTTTACCAAATCTTGATGAGTAGTACACCAGCACTCATACCAGACAAGGCTTGGTGACAACAAATCATCTTTGTTTATACCTAATTAAAGAACATATATACAGGACAGGGCAAAGGGGGGAAGGGAATAATCCTAACTGGAAGAAAAATGGCACAAATGAACTTTGACAGCTTTGACTACAGCTAGGGACTTCAGACTTCTGTCTCTCCTATCTCTTCCTCCTCTGTTGCTCCATGTTCAAGAAATATGGCAGGGCCAGCAGGAAGCAAACCATCATTTCTGACTTCCATCCTCCTCCTACTGCATTGTGCCAGAATCCCAGGAGAGCAGCATCAGAAATCAGAGGTGGCTCCATCCTGCCTGGGGTGCTTCATCCTGCATGGTGCAAGATGCAGGACAAATGCCTTTCTTCTGGTTTTCACTTCCCAGGATTCTCCAAAGTAAAATTAAATCAGAAGTCTCTAAACCTGTCAATTCTGAGTTAGCATCTAATAGAGTCTCTTACTTCAAATTAAATTCTGTAGGAAGAGGTAACTAGGGACCCAGGATTATATTTTATGATAGCATACTTTTCCACATTCAAAACTTAGGGAGTAAGTATAATAATTAGTCATTGCTTCAGTTAATTTTACTGATGCCCCTTCAAGTAATTCTCTCTCTGTCTCTCTGTCTCTCTCTGTCTCTGTCTCTATCTCTCTCTGTCTCTATCTCTCTCTGTCTCTCTCTCTCTCTCTTTCACTCTCTCTCTCTCTCTCTGTAGCAAAGAACAAAAAGAGTCACTGCTTTCAAGGAGCTTGTAATCTAATGATGGAGAAAACAAGTAAATAAATAGTTATGTATTTGATACATAGAGAATAGAAGAAATGTAATTTTGGAGGAGAAGCCTCAATTATGTGGGAAGAATAAGGACCTGAAAGAGGTCAAATTTGTTATGAGACTGTAGAACTCTAGGAAAATAATGATGCCAAAGTCATAAGTCCATTGCAGTCATTCTGATAATATATAAGTTGTTTGCAATTAAATGAAAATCAGCCATTATTTCACTCTTTTCATGGTATAATCATCATCTTCATATCAAAAGAAGGGAAAAAGAATGCCTAGAAAAAAATTGCATACCAATATTCTGTATAAATATAGACAGTATATTAAATAAATCATTAGTAAGGCAACAACGGCAACATATTTGAAAGATTATACACTATGACCATATTGGGTTTATACTGCTAATCCTGGAGTCAGGAAGATGAGTTCAAATCTGGCCTCAGAAACTTACTAGCTTTGTGACTCTGAGTAAGTCACTTAATCCTGTTTTCCTCCATTTCATCAGCTATAAAATGAGCTGGAGAAGGAAGTGACAAAACACTCCGGTATCTTTGCCAAGAAAACCCCAAATGGGGTCATGAAGAGTCAGACATGATTGAAATGACGAAACAATAGTGTCAGCAGAAATGTAAGGTGCATTCAACTTAAGACAGATTGTAAATATATTGTCATTGAAATAAAATAAATAAAATTAACATATGATTATGCCAATAGATGACAAAAATACTTTTGACAAAATCCAACCCTCATTCATCTTAAATATTATACAAAGCTAGTAATAAATGAAACTTTTTAACCTAGTAAATAATACTTATCTACAAGCACTAAATACATAATAAAGAAAAGTTAGCAGCCTGTGAATTCGTTCCAGATCACCCATTCGTGTACTCCTGTGTTTGAGGGGTCTCAACCGCTCACACCACAAGAGGAGTAGCCTTAAAGAAAAGAATGTCAGAGCTGAGAAGAAGGGATATCAGAACTGGGGGAACCCTTTCAACATAGAAGATGAGAACTAGGAGTGGCTTCAACATCACAGAATTTCATAGAATGAAGGGCCCAAGCAGTTTAAGATTGGCAAAGTGCTTCCCAATTAAGGTTTAACTTTACAATATAGGGTTGAGGTAAGTGCTTTTATCACCCTCATTTTATGCATGAGGAAACTGAGGCAAAGAGAGGTTAAGTGGTTTGGCCAAGCCCACAACTTAATAATTATCTGAGGTCTAATTTGAACTCAGGTCTTTCTGACTCCAGATCCAAGACTCTAAACCCTATGCCACCTAGCTTCCTATCCTGGGACCTCATGAAGTAACTGTTGTTTAGTTGTGTTCTGCCTCTTTTAAGACCAGCATTGCACAGTTAGTAACTTTCTAAGGTGACATTTGAACTCAAGAAAATGAGTCTTCCTGACTTCAGACCAGATACTCTATCCACTATGCCATTCACCAGCCTCGTGAGAGAGTTGTTAGAACACACAAAACTATGAACCAGAAGCAGTTAAAAATAGCAGCAACAATTTAGATCTTCTCTGTTCCATGGGCCAAGGTAAGGGCAGGGACAGGAGTATTTAGAAAACCCCAACCTAAAATACCTGTGATAAGCAACTTTATTTCAATAAAACTTGTATCTGGCCTTTGCTGTTGTTCTTAAATCAAAGTTAGATCCTACAACACAAAGTCCAGGAGAGAACATGAAAACAGAGTGGTTTACATGGATAAAGGAAAAATGAGGGTCAAAAACATTGTTCCATGTACTACCATCATCAGCTAAGACAAGTACTTAAGCTATTATGATCGGCAGTGAATGCAGAATACTTTTTAAAAGTAAGGTTTCAAGTTGACAGGATTTGAATAGAATCACTTCTGTCCTTTAAAATTCCTGCCCTGTTAGGAAACACTGAGTGATTAAAATAAAAACTTTTTCAAAATCTTAAAAGAAACAAAATCCTAGAATGTCAGATAAGGGTGGGGCCTGAGGGCATAGAATGTCAAGACTGTTAGAGAGTTGGAAAAAAATATCTAGTCTGGGAGGTGACACAGAGAACAGAGGGTTGGTTAGACCTGCAGGCCATTGAGAAGAAGGGATATCAGTGACAGGAGAGCCCTTACAACATAGAAGGTGAGAAGGAAGAGAGGCTGGAACAACAGAGGATGTTACGTATTGAAGGGCCCTCAGAATATACAAAGTAGCTAGCATTTATTAAGTGCTTTAAGATTGGGAAAGCCTTGGCTAATATTCTCTTCTGTTATCCTCACACAAACCAGTAAGGTGGGAAAGGGAGAAGAATGCTGAAGAGTTTCTCCCAGTGTCACAATCTGGGAAATGTCTGAGGTCATGTTTGAACTGAGCTGTTTGTGATCTAGGCCCAGGGTCTAAGCTCTGCAGCTTGCTTCCTATCTTGAGGTATGGGGCCTTGGATACCAGAAATCTTGCACCCTCGGTTTCCTTTGTAAATAATGATGCCACCCAGGGAGGGTGGGAGAATCAAGTGAGATCCTGCATGTGTAGCCCAGGCTTGGAAGTGCTCTCCCAATCCACATTCACACTGGCAGCTCAGGTCCCCAGTGAGCTTCTCTGGCATCTCCATTCAGGATTTTAGGGGTAGCCCTGAGCGTCTGTGGGGGAGGGGGTGGTCATGGCTCATGATCCCCTTACACCGGGCCTGCGCAACATATAGCCTGTAGGCTGCTTGTTGCCCACTAGAGTATTTCAGGCGGCCCGGGAGAAATATAGAGTATATAAAAGAAGGTAAAGATGTAAAGAGTGCTTTGTCTGTGCCCTGCTTAACCCGCCTTCCACTAGTCACTATTGTGCCCATCATGAAACTTGGAAAGGTGCATTGCCACTGCACACGCTTTCCTGTGTGTCACGTGCCATAAGACATCCAACCGTCATCATCTGTCTCTAGTCTGAGAGGAGCGAGAGTCGGATCTTTTTGCTGTGTTTTCAGTCATTACTGGCATTGAAGAGGGACAAAGTGAGGGCAGCCATGTGCCAATGCAGCTGATGCCAACCCTAAAGTCAGGAAGACCTGAGTTCAAATCCGGCCTCAGAACAAACACTTGACACTTACTAACTGTGTGACCCTGGGCAAGTCACTTAATCCCAATTGCCTAAAAAAACCCAAAAAACAAACAAAAAAACCCAATAGGTACATGACTTAGATATAAAAAAGTGCCATCATAAGGGAAATCAGAAGAATATAGAAAAAAAAATCTGTGAGATTGATACATAAAAGATGAGTCCATGACCCAACAGCAGATATAGTGATTCACAGAAAACAAAAAAAATAAGTTTTATTATACCAAATGAAAATATTTTACACAAACAATACAAATGCACCTAACATTAAAAGAAATGCAGGAAAGTGGGGAAAATCTTTGTAGCAAGTTTCTATGATGAAAGTCTCATTTCTAAGATAAATAAGGAACTGAGTCAAATTAATAAAATTAAAGCCATTCTCCAATGACTAAATGATGAAATGATGTGAAATAGTGCCATTAGAAGGACATAATCCAAGCCATCAATAACTACATGAAAAAATACTTTAATTTACTTTAATACTTCCTTTTCCTTCCTTCCTTTTTTCTTCATTACTTTCTTTTTTTTTCCTTCCTTCCTTCCTAAAACATCCAATAGGATTGGAAATCCAATAATACCAGCACCTAATTAGCAAATTTGTCCTGTCAAGACATTTTGTATGTGCATCCTTTTCAGTGCTAACAAACCATGCATTTCCTGCATGTGTATTTAGGAAAACGCCAGCTTGCAAGATAATGCCATCAATGTAACGTAGTGACTCTAATAAGACACCTAGTCCCCTACTTGTGTCAGGGATTTCTGTTCTTCAAGGACTGCCATTTGCAGTAAGGTCGGGAAAGGTTGTACGCTTAGCCCAACAGTTTTTTTTCTTTTTAATTTAACTCTCAACCTGGAAATCCATGCCTGGAAGAGATCTTGACTAAGCTATGAATTGTATGACAGGAGAAATAATGTCTTGAAATATGAAGACTATCTTAATATATCTTTTACCTATAATGGGAGAAAGTAAGTGGTCTATTTTTTTCTGATATGATCATCAATAAGGTTACACATTCATTTAAAATTTAGTGTTGAATACAGCATATGCTGTTGTTTTAACTTTAATTTCTGCCTGACACTTTGTAGTTGCCTCAGCAATTATAATCAAATAAGGACTTCATTCCTGAATCATATATGCTTCCCGGATTTATTTTTGTTGGTTCTCTCTTTTTGTTTGTTCTTTTGATCTGCTTTTCTATTTTTCAAAACATTCCAAATATTTTGATTACCACTGGCTTGTAGGTTAATTTGAGTTCTGAACATTGATTAACCCCTTTCATTCTTAAATTTTCTGGGTAATTTATTTGATATTCTAAGTCTTTTTCCCCAAATATGTTTTGTTGTTATTTCATTAGTTATATAAAAAATCTTTTTGATCTTGTCATTGCTATAATGTTCAACCAGTAAATTATGAGGGGGAGTATTGTCATTTTTACTAAATTGGTATGACCTAGCCATAAGCAGTGAACATCTTTCTGCATACTAAAGCTGTTATTTTTTTAAATTTTTTGGGGGGCAGCTTTGTAATGAATTCTACACATTTATTATGTTTACTTTTTCAGACTGATCTGTGAATATTTTATGTACCTTTTCATTATTCTCAATGGGATAAGGGCTACAGACTCTAAGCCATGCTCTATCCCACCACTTCCAGCTTCTATTCATGTGACCTTTTTTCTCTATAAGCTCATTGAGGGCAGAGATTCTCTTGCTTCACTAGATTGTTAGATTCAGCCATTAGCACAATCCTTGGCCACTAGAAGCCTCTTCATAAATATTTAATCTCTATCCATCTGTCTATCAAATGATACTAAAGGTACTCATACTTCTTCACTACTTTCCCTCCACCTTGATTGGAGTGCTGAACCACGAACTTCAAAACCTCTATTTAAGAGGAGAGCTTAGGATTCTGGGAGCCAAGATGGAAGAGTAAGCAGTAAGTCACTTTCATTCTCCCTTACTGACCACTAAAACCACAGAAAAGATCACCCTGGGAAAAATTCTGGAGCAGTTGAGCCAGTAGAAAGAAGGGGCATGGCAGTCTTTTAGCCTGAGAGGCTGGGGGGATTAATGGGAAAGGTCCCTTTCACTCTGGTGTAAGTGTTGCAGAACAGAACAGAAGGCATCCAGGTAAGCCAGTGGCAAGCCCCACCTCAGCCAATCAGTGGGAGTTCCTGACCCTGAGGGCACCAACAGCAGGACCCCCACACACCTTAGCACAGCCAGGGGAACCAGCAGACTCCAGCTGAGAGAACCACCATGTATGAAGGGTGTCAGGTGTCCTCCACCAGCTGAACCTTGCTGTGCTCCAGCACAACTCCAGGTGGGCAGGCATCTTCTAGCAGCTGAACCTCCCATCCTTCAGCATCATCCAAGTGAGTAGGTGTCCTCCAGGGGCCAGACCCCCTCTCACCCTGAGAATTTTGGTGTAGCCCCAGGGAAATGCAGAAAAACCCTACCTGGCCTCAGCGCATGTCAGCCACCACCACTAGGACCTTAGGTCAGCACCAGGTAAGCTGCCAGTTGCCTATCTGCCTCTATCTACCAGCACCTGAGGCCCCAGCACACAAAACCAGTGACTACACCCTGGTCGCTACCACAGGAGGCTTGAGACAGTGCCCCCTGTGCTTAAGCAGGAGAGCTCAACTTTAAAATCCAGGAAATAGGCAAACATCATGAGAAAAAAGCAGAAAGAGACAATGATCATAGATTCTTTCTATGGGGACAGGGAAGATCAAAGCACAAATTCAGAAGAGGACAACATTGTTAATACATACATAGCCAAAACCTCAAAGAGGAATATGAAGTGGTCTCAAGCCCAAAAGCCTTATTGGAAGAGCTCAAGAAAGATTTCAAAAGTCAAATAGGCGAGGTAGAAGAAAAACTTGGGAAAAGAAATGAGAGGTATGCAAGAGAGTCAACAGCTTGGAACAGGAATGACAAAAATTGACTGTTGAAAACAAATCCTTAAAAAATGCACTTGGTACTAGCTGTGTGACCCTGGGCAAATCACTTAAGCCCAATTGCCTAAAAAGAAAAAAAAAGATACATTTGGCCAAATGGGGAAAAAGTACAGTGAAGAAAACAACTCCTTAAAGAGTAGAACTGGCCAAATGGAAAAGATGGCAAAAAACTCACTGAAGAGAAGAACTCCTTAAAAAGTAGAATTGGCTAAATGTAAAAGGAGGCACAAAAACTAAATGAAGAAAACAATTCGTTAAAAATTAGAATTGGGCAAGTAGAAGCTATTGACTCTATGGGACATCAAGAATCAGTCAAACAAAATCAAAAGAATGAAAAAATAAAAGAAAATGTACAATAGCTCATTGGAAAAACAGCTGACCTAGAAAATACATCCAGGAGACATAATTTAAGCAATATTTGTCTACCTGAAAGCAATGATAAAAAAAAGAGCCTAGAAAGCTTCTTTCAGGTAATTATGAAAGAAAACTGTCCTGAGGTCCTCAAACCAGAAGGTAAAATAGTTATTGAAAGAATCCACCAATCACTTCCTGAAAGAGATCCCAAAATGAAAATGCCAAGGACTATGGTAGGGAAATTCCAGAACTTTCAGTGCAAGGAGAAAATACTGCAAGCAACAAGAAAGAAAGAACTTAAGTTGTGTAGAACCACAGTTAGGATTAGGCAGGACCTTGTGGCTTCTACATTAAAAGATTGGAGGTCTTGGAATATGATATTCCATAAGGCAAAGGAGCATGGATTACAACCAAGGACCATGTACCCAGAAAAACTGAGCATAATCTTTCAGGGGAGGAGATGGGCATTCAATGAAACAGGGGACTTCCAAACCTTCCTGATTACAAGAGCAGAGCTCAAGAGAAAATTTGATTTTCAAATATGAAACTCAAGAGAGGCATAAAAAGGTAAACAGGAAAGAAAAAAGATGCTATTCGATAAAAGCAAACTGTTTAGATCCCTACATGGGAAATTGATACTTGTAGGTCTTGAGAACTGTATCTCTATTACAACATTTAGAAGGGGTATATATAGACAGAGGTATAAAGTGACTTTGATGTGATTATAAAAAAATCTGATTAAGGGGTGAGAAGGGAGAAGAGGAAAGGAGGAGGGAGAAAAGGGTAAATTATATCACATGAAGAGGCACAAAACCTATGTTCATTGTTTGAATGTTAGTCTCATTGGATTTGGCTCAAAGAGGGAATTATATACTCATTTAGGTACAATTATCTAACTTATCCTATAGGAAGTAGGAGGGGAAGGGGAGAGAAAAGGGAGGGGGCTGAAAAAAGGGAGGACAGATTGAGTGAGGTGGTGGTCAGAAGCTAAATACTTGTGAGGAGGCAAAGGGAAAAGGGAGGGAGAAAAGCACAAACGGGGGGTGGACAGAAACAGGATGGAAAGAAAGACACAGATAGTAATCATAACTGTAAATGTGAATGAGATGAACTCTCTCATAAAACGGAAGCAGATGGCATAGTGGATTAAAAACGTAATCCTACAATATGTTTTTTTTTTAACAAGGAACACATTTGAATCAGAGTGATACACAAAGAGTGAACTTAAAAGGCTAGATTAGAATATTTTATGCTTCACCTGAAGTAAGGAGGGGGAGTCAAACTGATCTCAGATAAAGCAAAAGCAAAAATAGGTCTAATTAAAAGAGATAAGGAAGGAAACTACATCCTGCTAAAAGGTGCCAAATTCAAAGAAGTACTATCATTATTAAACTTACATGCACCAAGTGATACAGCATCCAAATTCTTAGAAAGGAAGTTAAGGGAATTATAGGAAGAAACAGACAGTCTATATAGAAACTAGACTATACTAGTGGGGTACCTCCCCCTCCCCCTCTCAGAACTAGAGAAATCTAACCACAAAATAAACAAGAAAGAAGTTAAGGAAGTGAATAGAATTTTAGAAAAGTTAAATAGAGTTGACCTCTGGAGAAAACTGAATGGGGATAGAAAGATAGTATATGACACCTATACAAAAATTGACTGTGTATTAGGGCATAAAAACTTCACAATCCAAGGCAGAAGGGCAGAAAAATGTATCTTTATCAAATCTTCATGCAATAGAAATTACTTGCTATGAAGAGCCATGGAAAGATAGACTAAAAATTAATTGGAAACTAAATAATCTAATCCCCAAGAAGGAGTGGGTCAAAAAAACAAATCATGGAAACAATCAATAACTTCATCCAAGAGAATGACAATAATGAGACAATATACAAAAACTTATGGGATGCTGCCAAAGCTTTTCATTGGGGAAATTTTATATCTCTAAATGCTTATATGAATAAAATAGAGAAAGAGGAAATTGAAAAATTGTCCATGCAACTACAAAAGTTAGAAAAAGAACAAATTAAATATCCCCAATTCAATACCAACTTAGAAATTCTGAAAACCAAAGGAAAGATGAATAAAATTGAAATGAAGAAAACTATGAAACAAATACATAAAAGTAAGAGTTGGTTTTATGAAAAAAAATCAATAAAATAGATAAACTTTTGGTTAATTTGATTTAAAAAAAAAAGAAAGAAGAAAACCAAATTGCCAGCATCAAAAATTAAAAGGGTGAATTCACCACAAAGGAAAAGGAAATTGAAAAAAATAATTAGGAGGTATTTTCCCCAAATGAATGCCAATAAATTTGAAAATCTTAGGGAAATGGATGAATATTTGCAAAAGTATAAACTGCCCAGATTAACAGAAGAAGAAATAAATTACTTAAATAAGCCTAGATCAGAAAAAGAAATTGAACAAGCCATCAATGAACACCCTAAGAAAAAATCTCCAGGGCCAAATGGATTTACAAGTCAATTCTATCAAACATTTAAAGAACAGTTAATTCCAATGTTATATAGACTGTTTGGGTAAATAGGTGAAGAAGGAGTCCTCCCAAATTCTTTTTATGATAAAAACATGGTACTAATATCTAAACTGGGAAGAGCCAAAAGAGAGGAAGATAATTATAGACAATATTTTCCACTGAATATAGATACAAAAAAATAAATAAAATACTAGCAAAGAAATTACAGCAATTTATCATGAGGATAATATACTACGACCAGGTAGGATTTTTACCAGGAATGCAGGGGTGGTTCAATATTAGGAAAACTATCAACAAAATTGACCATTTCAACAACAAAACTAACAGAAATCGTATGATTATCTCAATAGATGCAAAAAAATTGCTTTTGAGAAAATCCAACACCTATTTCTATTAAAACATTAGAGATCATAGGAATAAATGGAGTCTTTCTTAAAATGAAAAACCATCAGGAAGCCTTATATGTAATGGGGATAACCTAAAAGCCTCTTCAATAAGATCAGTAGTGAAACAAGGATGTCCATTAGCACCACTGTTATTCAATATGGTACTAGAAACATTAGCTTTAGCAATCAGAGAAGAAAAAGAAAACGAAGTTATTAGAATAGGTACAGAAGAAACAAAGCTATCACTTTTTGAAGTTGGTATGATGGTATACTTAGAGAATCCTAGAGAATCAAGTAAAAAACCACTTGAAATAATAAGCAATTTTAGTAAACTTGCAGGTTGTAAAATAAACCCACACAAATCATTGGCATTTCTATATATTTTTCACAAAGCCCAACAGCAAGAGAGAGAAAGAGAAATTCTGCTTAAAGATACTGTAAACATTATAAAATATCTGGTATTGTTCCTGAGAAGACAAACCTAGGAATTACATGAACCCAATTACAAAATACTTTCCACAGAAATAAAGTCAAACCTAAATAATTGTAAAAGTATCAGTTGCCTATGGGTAGGCCGAGCTAATATAACAAAAATGACATTTCTACCTAAATTAGTTTACTTATTCAGTGCCATACCAATCAAACTACCAAAAATTATTTGATAGAGCTAGAAAACATAATAATAAAATTCATCTGGAAGAGCAAAAGATCCAGAATATAGAGGGGATTAATGAAAAGAAATATAAGGGAAGATGGCCTTGATGTACCAGATCTTAAATTGCATTATAAAGCAGCAATCATCAAAACTACTTGGTACTGGCTAAGAAATAGAGTGGTGGATTGGTGGCATAGGATGGGTACAAAAGACACAGTAGTCAATGTCTATAGTAATCTACTGTTTGATTGACCCAAAGACTCCAGCTTCTGGGATAACAACTCACTATGTAAGAAAAAACTCCTAGCAATGCTGGAAAACAGTATGGCAGAAACTAGGCATAGACCAAAATCTTCCATCATATTCCAAAATAAAGCCAAAATAGGTACACAGTTTAGACATAGAGGCTGATACTGGAAGCAGACTAGGAGAGTAAGGAATACTTTATCAGTCAGGTGTGTGGAGAACGGAAAAATTTATGACTAAATAAGATGGAGAGAACATTATGAAATGCAAAAAATATAATTTTGATTGCATTAAATTAAAAAGTTGTTGCATGCACAAATTCAATGCAACCAAGATTAGAAGTGGAGCAAAAAGCTGGGAAATAATTTTTATAACCAGTACATCTGATAAAGGCCTCATTTCTAGAATATATAGAGAAATGAGTCAAATTTATAAGAATACAAGTCATTCCCCAATTACTAAATAATCAATGGATATGAACAGGCAAGGTTCCAATTTAAAGCTATCTGTAGTCATTTGAAAAATTGCTCTAAATCACTATTGATTAGTGAAATGCAAATCAAAACAACTCTGAGGTACCACATCACACATATCAGATTGGCTAACATGACAAAACAGAAAAATGATACATGTTGGAGAAGATGTGAGACAATTGGAACATATATGGAAAAACAGAATAATCAACAGTTTCAAAAGTGATAAGGTCAATTAGGATAAGAATTGGGTAGAGGTTGTCTGATATTGTGGTTATGAGATAAAATATAAAAATGTGCGTACCTTTGTCCCAGCAATAGCACTTCTAGAGATGTAACCCAAAGAGATCATAAAAATGGGAAAAGGACCCGCATGTGCAAAAATATTTATAGCAACTCTTTCTCTGATGGAAAAGAATTAGAAATTGAGGGAATGCCCATCAATTGGGGAATGGCTGAACACATTGT
Source organism: Phascolarctos cinereus (assembly GCF_003287225.1). Classification (NCBI taxonomy): domain Eukaryota; kingdom Metazoa; phylum Chordata; class Mammalia; order Diprotodontia; family Phascolarctidae; genus Phascolarctos; species Phascolarctos cinereus. The sequence continues at coordinate 77,955,781 of NW_027556291.1, forward strand.
GGTATATGACTATGATGGAATACTTTTGTTCCATAAGAGATGATGAGCAGGTATACTTCAGAAGAAGCTTACATGAACTGAAGCTGAGTGAAGTGAGAGAACCAGGAGAATATTGTACATGGTAATAGCAATATTGCGCAATTGCTAACTTTGATAGACTTAGCTCTCCTCAGCAATGCAATGATCTAAGACAACTCCAAAGGACTCGTGACAGGAAAAGCTATCCACATCCAGACAAAGAACTCCAATCCGAATACAGATCAAAGCATACTATTTGCTCTCTTCTATATTTATTTGTTTCTTCTTTCTTATGGTTCCTCCCCTTGGTTCTAATTTTTCTTTACAACTGGACTAATGTAAAAATATGTTTAATATGAATCAATATGTAGACACTATATCAGATTGCATGCTATCTGGAGGGAGGGGGAGAAAATTTAGAATTCAAAATCTCATGGAAGTAAATGTTGAAAACTAAAAAATTAATTAATTAAAAAAAAAGAAGAGAGCTTAGGACAGACATCTCATTTACCTACTTGCTGAAGTAGTTTGGGACTTCTATGATTTTTCCATCATGCCCCTGTATTATATATCTGACCCCCATTTCAACTCCCTTTTCTGTATTTTCTTTCCTGATTAAATTGCAAGTTCATTGAGTCTAGGATCTGTTTTCCTTCATCTTCTTTTTTTCCTATTATTATTCTAAAAACTTAGGATAATACGGGCACATAGCAGGCACTTAATGAATGTTTGTTGATGTGAATTGACTTTATGGGCCTCACTATCTCTTAATCCCCATATCTAAGTAGTTTCCAAGTTTTGTCATTACTAAAACATATCTCTCATTCACTACCTGTTTTCCCTTCTCTTCACTCTGAATTTCTCTTCCTTGCTCCTGCTTTTCACCTCGAAGATTGACTTTTTCTCTTGAATTCATACATTACAAGTACTCTGTTCCTCTGATGCCTCTCCAGCTGATTGGATAGCTCCTCCCAGGGCCCAGGCCAGCCATGCACTGTTCTTCTTCAGGCAGCATTACCACAATCTCTCTACCAAGCCAACCCCAACTCAAAACAGATTTTTGGGTTTTTCTATGCTGCCTTCTCACATTATAAAGTTAGATCCTTGAGGCAAGCACCATCTTTGTTTCTACTTTTATTGACATTCCCGGTGCTTAGCGGAGTGTCTAACAGAGGGTACATGTTTAGTAAATGCTTATTGACTCACTGACTCATGTAATCTCACTTTTTCTCATGTGAACAATTGAAGTAACCTTCTGGCTGATCTACCTGCAGAATGTCTCTCTAGTTAGCAATCCTCCATGCACTCAGATCTACACATTTTCCAAACCTCACATCTGCTCATATGAATCCCCCATTCAATCAACTCTGAAACACCACAGGACCTATGATATCATACACAGACAGTTCTTTTTGTCACTGAATGGCATTCCTAATCTGGCTACACTCCACATTTCTTGCTTTTCATCATAGAGAGTACTCCCTCTCACATACTCTCTGATTCAAATAAATTGGTCGTCTCTTTCTTCACCTATGACATCTTATTTCCCATCTACATCCCTTTGCAAAGGCAGTCATCCATGTCTGGGATGGAATCCCTCTTCACCTCTGCTCTTTAGAATCTTTATTTCCTTCAGAACTCAGGTAACATACCACCTCTTGCTACATCAGGAGGAACCCCAACTCATACTGTACCTTGTTTTCAATCAAATCTGCAGTCTCTTTTGGGAAGAAGAGTGGTATATTCCACTCAGCGATGAACATTCTGACACTTTGTCATATTGTACTTATCCCAATGATTCTGAATCCCTCTGGGAGACTACCTAAATCCTCTTTGCCACCACCTAATTTCTTGTCTATATCCCCCTTAAATCTCCAAACCTACAGCTCCAATCAAACACCCATAATCCCTTCCCTGAACCCTCTGAAATGCTTTTTGCACAGTCAACAAACTTTCCTTCTTTCTGAATCTTTTCCTCTCCCACTCCTTCCATCTATTGACTGTAGCTCAAACCTGGTTCTCCCCTTGGAGACATAGCCTCCTTGGCCATCTTTTCTAAAAGTGCCTATACCTTCACACATCACCCTCAGTTCACCTGTCTATGAAGGTGGATTTGGAATATTAATTCTTCTCAAGTCAGTCTGGCAGTAACATCTCCTGCTTTGAGGTTTAGCTTTTCATATCTACCACACAATCAGAATCTTGGTAGCTGCTGTCTACAGACATAGGTCACTCCCCTTTCTTCCTCAGTGCATTTTAAAAATGGCTCACGTTTTACCCATCTCCAACTGCTGGCCTCACAGACATGAACTTTAACTTACATACTGACCATTCCTCAAACATACCTTAACCACTCTGTTCCTCAGCCTACTCACTTCCTATATCCTGCTACTCCACCCCACTTCAGCCACACACAACAATGGCCATGGCCTTGATTTTGCCATCTTCCTCAGATATACAACCTCCATGTTCAAGAATTCAAAAATCCTCTCATCTGATCATAATCCATTCTCCTTCAACTTCTGCCTCTGACTTCCCTTAGCAAACCTTATTCTTTAGACATAACGTGACCTCCAATTCCTCTACCCCACTTCTCTCCCAGGTCATCTCCCTCCAGTAGCCACTTTCTCTATTTTTTCCATCTTTGTCCCTTGGTGAGCCATTTCAATTCTACACCATTCTCTTCCCTTGTATCCCTAGCTACCTTATCATTTCACTATTATGTTTTGCCAAGCTTCAGACTGAGATCTCTCATTCTATTTACCACCTTTTTATCTTACACTTGTTCTGCTGAATAAAGATGGATACAATCACAAAGCCATTGTTACTAGATCCACTACAAATTTTGTTATACAGTTTCAACTCCACCCTCATTGCTTCTTCAAAATATTACTATACTACTTTTATCAACTCAGTATCCCCACTCTCCATAGCAGCTCTTCCAAACCTTTCAATCCTTTCTCAAACCCCTCATGGCCTCCTAGCTCTCAGCTGAGATTTTGCCTCATCTTTTACAGAAAACAATTGAGGCCATTCACCCTGAGCTCTTTCTTCTCTCTCTCCCTCATCTTACATAAGGCATATACTTTCTGCCATTACCTACTTTTTCACCACTGTTTCACATGATGGGGTGTCCTTACCCATTAACAAGGTCAAGTCCTCTACATGCTCTAGTGATCCTATTCCATCCTATCTTCCCCAAAAGATTATTCTCTCTGTCATTCCCATTCTATCCCTTACTGTGAATCTCTCCCTCTCTACTGGCTCATACCTTACTGTCTACAAACATGCTCGTGTCTTCCCATCCTCAAAAAATATTACTTGTTTTTCTCTCTCCACTTCAACCTGTATCTTTTCTGCTTTTTGTGGCTAAACTCTTTGAAAAGGCTATCTACAATAGGTGCTTCCAGTTCCTCTCCTCTCACTCGCTTCAAATCCCTTATAATCTGTCTTCCAACCTTATCATTTCACCAGTACTGCTGTCTTCCACATTGCCAATGATCTCTAGTTGCCATAAACCAGTGTTTGCTTCTCAGCCGACATTCTCCACAAACTCTCTGCAGCCTTTGCCACTGCTGATCACTCTTTCTTCCTTGATATTCTTTTCTCTGGAGGTTCCATAGATACAGCAATCTCGACTCCTATTAACCTAACTGCTCCTTCTCCTTCTCTTTTACTAGATCTTCATCCAGATCATGCCCACCTAACTGTAGGTGTCACACACAGTTCCCTCTTTGGTTCTCTTCTCTTCTCTCTTTATACGGTTACTCTTGTTGATGTCATTAAATTCCATGAATTTAATAAACCCTTCTTTGTTGATGCTTCTCAGTTCTTCCTATCCTACCCCAACTGGTCTGCTTATCTTCAATGTTGCACCTTCAACTATCTTTCAGATATTTGGAACTGGATATCCAATAGACATCTTCCACTCAATCTGTCTAAAACCAAACTCATCTGTCCTCCTAGATCCCCTCCTCTCATCTCTGATACTATATACCATCATCCTCCCTGTCCTTTAGGCTAACAAATGAGGTGTTAGCCTTGACTACTTACTGTATCTCATACCCCATATCAAGTCTGTGTGCAGCCTTTGTTTCCACTTTGCAAAATCTCTACAATATGCCCCTTCTCTCTTCTAACAGTGTCACCACACTGCTACAAGCTTTCTTCACCTCATGCATGCACTGTTCTTGCCTTGCAATAGCTTGTTCTTGGGTCTGCCTGTCCCTAAGTCTCTCCTCAATCCATTCCATCCTCCATTCAGTCACCAAAGTGATTTTCCTAAAGCACAGGTGTAACCTTGTCATCTCCCTCCTCATTCAACTCCAGTGCCTCTATATTACCTCAACAATTAAATACAAAATCCTCTGTTTGGCATTCAATGCCTTTCACCTCCTACCTTCCTGTCTTCTTACAGCTTACTCCCTTCCACTTATTCTTTGAACTTGTCACAATGGCCTCCTTGGTGTCCAGACCAAGATACTCTATCCTTGGCTCCAGTGATTTTTTCTGCCTGTCCAACATCCCTGGAATCATTTTGCTCCTTAGTTATCACTACTGACTCCTATTTTTTTTAAGTTGCAGTTAACATCCTATATTCAACATGAAGCCTGTCCAAACCCCCTAAATTCTACTGTTTTCCCTCTTTAAATTAATTTTTATTTATCCTGTATTTAGCTTTATTTTGTTTGTTTTTTGACTTTCCAATTAGCTGTGAGGGAGTTGAGGCAAGCGATGGTTTTAGTCTCTTTTTCCATCTCTAGCACTTTGCACAGTGCCTGGCACATAGCAGGCACCTAATAAATACTTCTTGACTGACTGACATGATCCTTTCTAGTTATTAGACCACCCCACCTCATTAGCTTTTCTTTTGTTTATGTTGTTTATAGACCTATTTATGCATATGCTTTTCATGGCAGGGAGTGCCTCATATATTTTCTTTGATCCTCAGCACCTAGAGAAGCCTCTGGAATGTAGTAAGTGCTTAAAAAATGTGTTTTGAGCAATTAATTGCCTTTAAGTTTATAACATGGTCTCGCGCTGCCATCTGGTGTCCGTTTGGAATGTTGCAGGTTATTGAATTTTTCCTATACACGCCTGCTGCCTTGTGGCCAGTGCAGATATTACAGTTTTAGTCGGCCATTGTGTGTCCAAACCCTGGTATTACATTTTCTCCCATTTTAAACCCTGTTTTTTCCTGGATTTTTGTACTCGTGAAAACTTAGTTGCTATTAAGAAAGGGAAAATGGAGCCAAATGAAATGCTGGATTTATGAACTGACAAACGTAATGAATTCTTTCAGTTAAAATAGAAATTCAGACCAAATCATCACCACTGAAATTACCCCTTAGGCCAGGAGAGCCAGGGTCAGGGGCCTGGGCAGTGACAGCAGCGGTTAGTGCTGCTGCCCCAGTTCTAGCCCCTCAGTCCCCTACCCCCACCCCGCCTGTGCACCCACGCCCACCCGGGACTGCGTGCAGAGCAGGGAAGCTTGTGGTGTGCTGGGTTTGTGACCCAGGAATGCCTCATGGACAGATGCAAAGTCTTCCATTTAACTCCACCCAGGATACTCAGCTGTACACACACACCCCCAACCCCCTCCCTTCCACCAGAGGAACATTTCACCTGCATCTTATGATTTCTGAGTGAAGAGTCAAAGAAACACAATTTCAGCCCACCACCTGCTGGCTGGCCAACAGACTGACTCCCCTGGGGTAGAGAGAGCAGTTTTAGATACAATTAGCAGATACTTTAATGGCAGTGAACACACCTGTTATAAACTCCTGAGGGGGAGCTGGGCTCATTCTGTAGCCCCTTATGAAACTTGAGATCCTGTAACTAGAGAACATGCTAAAGTCCTTTCCCCCACATTCTGTGTCATAAATTCTTCCTTATCTTGTAAGCTACCATCTCCCTCAGCCTGTGTCATAAAATTTCCCATTTTCCTTATCCTGTTCTTTTCTTTAGCCACCCTGAAACCCTAAAATTGCATCATCATTACCATCTTCAGGCTGTATTGCTTTCTATCTATACAGTCTGGTCCTTCTAAATATTTGGGCCTATCTTTAGCTTCTCACTAATAGGGCCCATGCTAACTTTTTAGGTAAAATTAAAAGCTGCCATTGCTTAAGAGAAAGTCATCTAAGTGAATTCTTTCACACTTGAACTGCTCTTTCAAACCTGACCTCAACAAGGCTAGTAACACACAAAAAACCCACAGTAAATAACCCTGGTAGTATGCAAAATCAGAGAGTGAATGAGGCTACAGCTGTATTCATTGTCCTCAGTAGTAGGGCTTGGATTCCAATCCAGCTCCTCTACTTCCAAATCTGAAATGATGTCCATCATCCATTTCCCACTATTACACTCCATCTGAACAAAGCCTTCTCTCCCTCTCCCTGTCCTCCTTTTTCTTGTCTCCCCATTCAGGGACTTTCAAGCTTATATGGTGTACGTCTGTTGCCTCACTTCCCTCTCTGCCTAGTCATTGCTTGAAGACTTCAATGAGTCCATGGGATCACAGGACCCTGGATCTAGAGCAGGAAGAGACCTCAGAGGCCATCTAGTTCCATCGCCCTAGTTCTACAGAAAAGGAAACTGAAAACCACAGAAATCAAGTGACTTGTCTGAGAGTGCACAGCTTGCATGTGTCTCAGGCAGGATTTGAACTGGGTTTTCCTGTCTTGAAATTCAGTGCTTTATCCCCTAGATCCTACTGCCCGCTATTCTCTCATCTCACTAAGCTGCTCTAATCTCTCTAGGAGTCTAAGATTAAAGGTATAAGAAAGGGCTTGAGGTTTCTGATGTTAAAGGAAAAATACCTTCCACTAAATGGAAAGGTTGCTCTATTAAGTACTCAGGAAGTCCTTGTTGGCCTGGACTCAATTCTTTGGCTTCCTGTCTACACAATACTCTATACTGAAGGTGTCACTTCATTTCCTCCAGCTTTGCCTCTTGCTGATATGAGAGGTTTCAAAGGATTTATGCAGCAGTGTAGGTTAGGAGAGGCTAACACATAGAAAAATCATCATTTCAGCACCAAAGATGATAGAAATCTCCTGTAGGCATCCTATCATGGAAACAACTGAATCTAATAATACTCACTTGTGCATCAGAGGGGGCCTAAGGTAAATCTACCACCCTGTGGTTCCCAAGAAAACATTCTGTCTACCAGATTCTGATGGGAATGCATCATCTCCTTCTCACCCAGCTCCACATATCTGAGGGTTACCATAGGCATCAGTGTATCAAGTAGTTTCCTTACAGAGCAAAAAGACAGACTGTATAAAACGTGGGTCCAAGATGATCACTTCCCAGCAAAGCTCCTTATTTCTACATTTGCTGTGCCAAGGAAAGAGCATAATGGAATAGCTGAAACCAATTGCCCTTTGCTGCCAGGTGACCAGGCTCAAAATCCCACAGAGCCAATTGACAGTGAATCTGTTATGCTTAGAAAAGAGCTGATGGGAATTTCAACAGAGTATTTTGTTCTCCTTTCCATTCCAAGGTCTGGCAGGGGACAGAAGAAGGAAAATCTTCAAGAACTTTGTCTACACAGAAGTGTTGTGACAATTAGCAAAGACTTCTTTGGCAGAAAAAAAATTTGAGAAACTGCTGAGTAGATGACGGCCAAAGAAAATCCGAGTATCCGTTCCTTGTTCATTGGCTTTTAAGTCAGTTCACTCTAGAAAAAACCCCATTTGTTGAGCCCTTACTGACTGTCCAGCACAAGGCTAGGCTCTGTGGAGAGGGGAAGGCAGAGAATGGGACAGAGGAAGGGTGAGAACTAAGGGAACGGCACTCCTTGGAAAGTGTTGCCTCAACTTGCCTCCTAGAACTAAATGGGCTTGCTCTTTTGTTCTCCTTCCCATTACCCTCACCTTGGAGTCACCAAATTAGACATTGCTTTTTGATAACAACACTCCTTACCTAGACACAGAAAGAGAAGTGGGAATTGGTAACGGGACTGTTTTGTGTTAGAATGGAAGGAGCTTGGATTTGGAGTCAAAGAGGCCTGGGCTCAAATCCTGCCTCAGTCATTGATGACCTGTGTAAATAACTCTGAGTAAGTCATTTAAAGCCTCTGGGCTTCCATTCCCAGAATGGTAAAACAAGACGATTTCATTACATAGCCTGTGAGATCCCTTTCAGCACCAGATCTGTATTCCTCTACGTGATCTTAAGCAAGTTACTTCTCTCTGGTCCTCAGTTTCCTCATCTATAAATTGAGTAGGTTGGGTAGATAACCTCTGACATCCCTTGAGGCTCTCTATCTAAAATCTTGTGCATGCCCTTGGGCAAATCACCTCTATAACATGAGGGGATTGGACTGGATGGTCTCTGAGGTTCCTCCCATCTCTGGATCTAGGGTCATATGATCCTGTGGGCCCATTGAAGGCTTTAAAGGATTGACTTGGTAGAGAGAGAACTAAGGCCACAGATAGAAACCATGCATTTGGGAATGTTGGTAGTGCCTGAAAGGAGAAATGTGGCTTTCTGCAGAATGGAGTGTATCGGTTGGACAGGGATTGGGAACATGGTTTAGGGGCAATGAGGTGAATTAAAACCCTGAGAGACACAGTTTCTGGATAACTAAATAATTAATTTACCAAATAGGCTAGCTTATAATAGATAAATTGATGGTAATTGGTCTCTTTCCATAACCAAAGGCAAAACCACAATATGAGTGAACGCTTAAATATTTTGGAAAAGGAGTTGACCCTGACAGGTGAAAAACAACCTTGATTGGTGAACAATTAACTAACAATTAAGTAACCCACAGGGTGGGCTTTTTAAAGAGGAGGTGGGTTCAGCTCCTCCTGCTGAGAACATGGCTTGAACATGAGACTCAGCAGCCTCTAGCAATCTGGACAAAGGAATCCAGCTCTACCTAAACCACGCGGATTGGCTTCATGAGCTAGTCTGCCCTGAACTATAAGGGGGGGGGCGCTGCAAGGGCATAAACGTAATGCACTAGGGCTGGAATTCACCTGGATTCCATTCTGTTTACACTCTAAACAGAAGTAAGGTCTTCCAGTTGGTTGGGGTCCTGTCCAAGTTTAAGGAGCATGTTCCCTGAGGATTTGAAAATCTCATTTATTAGCAATGTGCTTCAGAAACTGATTGACTTACAAAGTCTGGTCCCTGAATGATGAAATAGAGAGAAAAACTGAGATCCTAATTTAATAATTGGTTATTAATATAAGAGAAAAAAATCACTTTTCTCAACAAGAAGAAGAGCTTTGGAAGTAGGAAAGCCAGATTGGAATTGCAGCTGAACTCCTGAGGATACTGATTACAGCTGCAGCCTCACTCTCTGCTTTTGTATACTCACAGGGTTATTGGGTTGTTGATGGTGGTGATGGTGGTGGTTTTAAATAGCCCAGGACAAGCCAGTTAGGTGGTGCAATAGATAGAACAGTGGACTTGGAGCCGGAAGATCTGGGTTCACATCGGAGCTTAGGTACTTACTAGCTGTATGATCCTGGGCAAGTCACTTAACTCTCATTTGCCTCATTTCCTCATGTCTAAAATGGGAGCACACAGGAGAAGGAAATAGCAAAGCTCTCCAATAACTTGGCTAAGAAAACCTCATGGTAAAAGTCCATGGCATCACATAAAGTCACATATCACTGAGCGACTTAACAAGAAGCCCTGGGCAACTGGGCAATGTTTACCTGAATTCCTGATTTCACACTGGTAAAGTCTCATTCAAGCTTGTTATTTTTTCATAAATTTTCTTCAAAACAAATATCAGTCTTTTTTTTGCATTTATTTTCTCAAAATTTTTCACTCCTTTGGTTGGACAACATGAAGACTTTATCCACCTAACCACAATGGAGGGTAAAATCAGCTCAATAGTGTCACCACTGCTATGCACTCTTATCCTGTATCAGATGACTTTTGATATATGATGGAAAGTTTAATAGATAATCTTAATGCTGATGATTTCGTCTGGATTCATAATGACCCTGAAGGTATTGAGTACTCTCCTCACTTCATAAATTTAGGATTTTATTTCAGTGCATTCTGCATGCTTAGCCAGGAAGGAGCTGTAACATGGGCTAAAATTCAATAAAAGCATGGTTTAAAATGAGTCACAGGTTTGGACAGAAGACAGCAAAGGAAAGTGTAAGCTCTGCACTGGCCACAACACAGGGATCTCAGTTGCATAATATATTCCTCTCTGGCCTGAAACGCTCATTACAATGCAAAATTGCATCTGCCCACAAAATCATACAAAACAAAAAAAATTGATAAATTTTACAGTTTCGATTTTCACCATTAGGTGTCTCCAAAGACCATGCTATAATATTCTTTTTTCCCCCCCCTTTTTTTTATGACCACTGATTTCACGAAAAGATTGTGACAAAATCTTTAATGGCACTAAATTGGTCAAAAAACATTTATTAAAAGCCTACTGCAAGCCACACTCTGCTCTGGGTCCTAGGATTCCAAAGATAAAAAGGAAACAGTCCCTGCCCTCAGAGAAAAGAACATCCTATTGATGGAGACAACTGTGTATGAGTAATACAAAACTCAATAAGCCTGGCCCTAAAAAAGTGGAAGAAGACAAGTCTCACCATTCCTTTCCAGAGGGGAAAGGTCCACGTGGACGAGAGCATGAATTCATTTTCAGATATTTTCAATGTTTAATGTGTTTTACTGAATTTTTCTTTTTTTTTTCTTTTGTTGGATGGCCTCTACATACTTTTGTAGTTCAGTCCTTTTTCATTCACGTCAGACTCTTTGTGCTTCTATTTGGGGTTTGTTACTAGAGTGGTTTGCCATTTCACTCTCAAGATTATTTAACAGACAAGGAAACTGAGGCAAACAGGTTTATGTGACTTGCCCAGGTCACATACCTAGTAAGTGTGTGAGGCAGGATTTGAACTCGGGTCTTGCTGACTCCAAGGTTGTAGCCCTATCCATTAAGCCACCTAGCTGCCCTAATCTCTGTATGTACAGTAAAGATGAGCTATCTATTGGTGAAGGCTCTCAGAGTGAATGGTAGGGGGCCAGAAGGCTCACCTCTGATGGGGGCCCTTCCTTTCTGCAGCATTGACGGATAACTTCATTGCCATTATCTCATCCAGGCCCCTGCCCCTCTTACCTACTAAACTCTTTTGCCTCAGTTTCCTCATCTCTAAAATGGGAATGATCCTGGCCTTTTGTACCTCTCAGGGCTTTTGTAAGGAAAGTGCTGTATCCATCTCTGAGTTGTACAGAAATATGAGTTGTTCTATCATTATTTTTGCCTCAAGGGATCTCTGTCCTGGGAATACAAGAGAAAGGAGATGGAGGCAACTAAGAGGAAGCTTGTGCCAGGACTAGAAATGGCAAAAAGTGAGTAGCCCAAGTAGCAAACACCAGGGAACACCAGGCAGGAGGGGAGACTGAGTCCTGGGAAGGATAGTTTTCCTAGTGAGATGGGAAAGAAGGCCTGGAGTCTGGGCAGCCAGAGAGGGGCAGGGGGCAGGTGGGAATGAGAGCAGGAGAGATGAGAAGAGATATCACATACCACTCAAAGGAAGGGAGCCAGAGAGCAAGGACATGGAGAAAAAAGCCTGCCCCAACCAGAGGGGAGACATTGGTGCTGCCTCAAGGCCCTGGAGGCACAGAGCCTGCAGACATTAAACAAATGATGTCCCTTTAAGAAGAGAAAGGCAGAAAAGAGTTATGGCAATTAGGAGATCATGAAGACATTACAGAAAGGTCCCCATGGGTAGCTCAAAGCCCTCCTGGGAACAATCTCTGGGGTCCAGCCCCACGTGCCTGTGAAGAAGGGATTGAACAAGGGCACCAGTGTGTTTGCTCTTGAAAGAGAAATTGCCAACTTTCTCAGGGTGAAGAGTAAAGAAATGATACCCGCTCATCCCACCAAAGCAGTGCCAAAAGAGACAGCTCACAGGAGCCTCAAATCTTAGGCTTGGAAAGGACTTAGAGTCAGCCTCTCATTTCCTATCTGAGACACAATGAATCCTCCCTGTGCTATCCCTGCCAAGAGGTCAGCCAGTCTCTGCTTGGAGTCCTTCAATAATGGGGAACTCATTACCTCACAGCCTAGGTCATTCATTTGGAAAGTTCAGTTTTTTATTATGTTAAGAAAAACCTGCACCCCTGTAAACAATCAGCTAATCAGTGAGCCCCAGAAGTATTTATTAAGCACCTACTAGGTGCCCAGCACTTCATCTCTCCCTTTGGTTCTAGGTATCCTTTCTGAAGCCACATCAAGTCTAATCCCTTTACCCTGTGACTGTCCTTCAGATGTGTGAGGACAGCTACCATTGCCTCCTCTGCTTTCTCTTTTCAGAGTGAAATACCACCCACATATTGATTCATGGAATTTACAGCTGGCAGGGCCCAATTCCCTTTGCTTAAAGAAGAAACTGAGGCCTAGGGAAGGAGGTTCAGTGACTCGCCCAGGGTCACACAGGCTGTAGAACTGGAAATCAAACCGAGGTCCTGATTCTACATTCAGGCCTCCTTCTACCACATGACCCCCCTCCTTTCATCTATTCCTCACAGCATGAGGTTTCCAGGCCCCTCACCCTCCTGGTTGTCAGTGTCCTTCCTAAATGTGGATCCTAGAAGTGAACATGACAGTCTAGGTTTGATCTGATCAGGACCATGGAGAGTTGCTTCTATTCTTGGCATGCTTATTTTATCCAGCCTTGTGATTTCACTGGTGTGGGGCACTCCAGCTTGGAGAGTCCTGCTGCTGATGTCAATCAGCCAGGGATTGGGGAGTTGCCTGGTTCACAGGGGAGTGATTTGCTTAGGGACAAGCCAGCAGGTGGACTTGGACCCAGGTCTTCCTGACTTCCAGACTGACCCTCTAGTGTCTATCCCAGGCTCTATCTGTTGCATGTGTTAATGCAACCTAGTTAAGGCAGCTACAGGCTAGACATAGAGCACTAGACAGACAAACCCAAGCAAACACACACACATACACACACACACACCCTTCTCCTGTTGGACAGCCAAGGCAGAGACGGGTCAGAACTCCAACTTTCTAACAGAGGCTAGAGATCCTGCTCCCTTTCCCTCAGCTCTCCCCTTCTGGAGCCCTGAAGGCTGAGCAACACTACCCCTCCTTCCAGCTGTTCCTGCTTAGGGATTCTGCCTCCCTAACAAGAAGTGGGAAGAGACCCAGGGCAGCTGCTGCTCTCCTGCCTCCCCCCTCACTGATAAAGGCCTAGAAGAGAGATGAGGCAGAAGCCAGTGTCTAGGATCTCCACCAGGATCACAGGGAGTATGTTGAGGTTGAGAGGCAGAGGGAGGAAAGTGTGATAGGAGGAAAGAGAAAGGAAAGGAGGGAACTGTCTCTGCTGGACTGGGCTCTCCCACTTCCCTCCTGCTCTCTCTCTAGTACAAAGCCACCCATTCTTACACACCCTCCTCTACACTCAAACACACACACACACACACACACACACACATACACACTCACAGTGGAAGAGCTATACATGATGTAGCTACACAACCCTATGCCCTCTAGGAGACTTCACTCTCTTCATCTGCCATGCAGCTGAAGACTTGGTTCCTGCATCCTCTGGAAACTTGAGTCTCTGATGGGTTTACTCTGTCACCAAAGGAAGGCATAGGAGAATGACCCCTTGTTCAGTGGCTCCTTCAGATACCTTTAAATATCTTTCATAACCCTGACCCATTCTCCCCCTCCAATTTTATCCTTCCCGATAATATGGGAGCTTCATATTTGACAATCTACTCCCACCTACACCCGCAGTATCAGCTTTCCTGACAAGCGCACAGGCTGACAATGAAAAGTAAATGAATGAACAAGTGAATGAATGAATGAAAAGCACTGTGCTTTTTTAACTGCTTACTTATGTACCAAGAACCATGTTTGGCAACATACTGGTTTAGGGGTGATGAGAATGTCAAGAGTAAAGGAGGACCCTTATGTTGTGGGCCTGGGTGAGTGAGAGGATGGTTGTACCTTCAGCAGGTATAAGGAATTTTGAAAGGAAGGAATGTTGAGGGGAGAGGGATATAAAGAGTTCTGTTTCGGACATGTTGAATTGAAGATGTCTACAGGACATCCAGTTGGATACGTCCAATAGGCAAGTTGTAGATTCAAGACTGGAGGCCAGCAGAGAGGTTTGGATTGGACAAGAAGATGTGAAAATCATCTGAATAGAGATAATTGACTCCATGGGAACTGATGAGAGCACCAAGTGAAGTAGTATTGAGATAGAAGAGAAGGCAGCTCAGGTTGAAGCCCCCTGGGACACTCATGGGTAGCAGGCATGACCTGGGTGAAGATCCAGCTAAAGATACTGAGATGGCATGGCCATGGTGTGGTGCTGTGGGGCAGGTGCTGTCCTTTACCTTTCTTTGTATTTCCAGTTCTCAGTACAGTGTCTGGCACACAATAGGTACTTCTTAAATGTTTGTTGACTGATTAAAAGGAGATCCTGGAGAGAATAATGTCACAAAAACTCAGAGAGATGGAAGTATCAAGAGAAGGGTGAACAACAGTGTTAAGGGCTGGAAAGTGATCTGGAAAGGTGAGGACTGAGAAAAGGCCATTGGATTTGGCATCTAAGAGATAGTGAGCAACATTAGTGAGAGAAGTTTCAACTGAATGATGAGGGCAGGAGGTCAACTGTAGAGAGTTAAGAAGAGAGAGGAAAGCAAACAGAGGTGACTATTGCAAATGGCCTTTTCAAGGAGTTTACCCACAAAAGGAGGTGGGACGACAATTAGAGAGGATGGATGGATCCAGGGAGAGACTTTTTAAGGATGGGGGAGACATAGACATGTTTGTGGGCAGGGGGGAAGCATCCAGTACACAGGGAGATATTGAAGTGAGAGAATGGGGATGATAGAGGGAGTGGTCTGCTGGAGGAAATGGGCTGGAAGGGGACCCCTTGTACAGGTAGAGAGAGGTTTGGCTCAATAAGGAATAAGCATATCTCTGTGTGAGACATGGCTGGGGGAGGAGACAGTGGCAGAAGGCATCTGAGTGATGTCAGAGGAAGGGAGGGGAGAAGAAGGAACTCTAGGGGAATGACCTCAATATTTTCAGTAAGATATGATACAAGGTTCTCAGCTGAGAGGGTGGGTGGGTGATGGGAGGAGCCATAGGAGGTTTGAGGAGGATCAATAATTTTCTGAAGAGCCATAGTAGTGAGTGGGATGGTGAGTTAATTAGAGAAGTATACAAAGATTGCCTTGGGGCTCCAGGAATAGCTTGGTCAACTTTTGGGGAAAACTAAGTGCTGTTTTACTAGGGAAGGAAGAGGCATGGATGGAACCCATGTTGAGGAGAAATACTGGTACACATTATTCCTATCACACAGAACTTGGCCTTTACCAATTCACTGTGAATGGTTTTGAGATTGGGAAAAAGAAATGAAATAACATTTTGGGCCATGTCTTTCATCATTCTGATAACAGAGCAAAGCAGCTGTAGGAAAAATGAAGTTTTCTGGGAAGTGATCTCCCTGGACCTAGATTTTGTAATGCATTGGTCTTTTTTTTCTATGATGAAGATACAGCATACATTGTTGTCTGTGGTAGTGATAAATGACCAATGTGGATCTGGGTGCATCTGAGCAAGGTACACGTAATGTTTTTGTAGCACTACAGTATGGCTGGGTTTCGTTGGATCATTTTGAGTTGTGTCTGATTCTTTCTGACCTCATTTTTTTTTTTTGGCAAAGATACTGCAATGGTTTATCATGTCCTTCTCTAGCTCATTTGATCAATGAAGAACTCAGGCAATGAGGGTTAGGTGACTTGCCCAGGGTCACACAGCTAATAAGTGTCCGAGGCAAGATTTATACTCAGGAAGATGAGACTTCTTGACTCCAGGCCCACTGTACTATATATTGTGTCACCTAGCTGCTCAAGGTTGTGATCCCCCTGGGCTCCCTCTGATGCATATGTGAGTATTACCAGATTAGGTGGTTTACTGAGAGGATATCTGGGAGAGCTTTCCAGTGTCTTTGGTGCTGAAGTGATGTTTTTTATATCTGTTGTCATCATCTCATTTAACCTAAGCTGTTGTGTAACTCCTTGAAAACTCATTTTGGCAAATGGTTAAATTGGAATAAAGATTTCTCACACATTAAAGAGACAGTAGGATGTAGACAGATATTTCATGAAAAAATTCAATCAGGCCAATAAGTGGGTGCTGAATTATCATGAGATAAAATTAGATAGTTTTATTGGAAATGACTTTTGTGTGTGTGTGTGTGTGTGTGTGAGAAGCAATTGGGGTTAAGTGACTTGCCCAAGGTCACACAGCTAGTGTCAAGTGTCTGAGGTTGGATTTGAACTCAGGTCGTCCTGACTCCAAGGCTGGAGCTCTACCACTGCCCCTTTCCTCCTCTGCTCTGAGGGTAGTAAGGTATCCAAGTCCCATTCAGGGGCTGGGGGTCTGCTGCTGCTTCAGCTACTGGGCTGTTCCCTTAAGTGGAGCCCAGGACACCCTGCCCCTGCCATCCCGGCCCTCCCTCTCCAGGTTATCTGTAAAGAGGCTGACCCCTGATAGCCCCAAGCTTAGCTCAGCTGCCCCACCCCATCCTGCCCAGCCCCAGCAGCTGCCCCTAGGAAAGTGGGACCTGGTTCAGTCCTGGGCCCTCCTCCAAGCACTGTGGCCCCCTCCCCTCCCCAGGCTGAGTGATGGGAGTTGAGAGAAAGGACTGGGGCGGGGGCTTCTCACGCCTCTGGGCGTGACGTCACAGATCCCGCCCTCTTTCTCCCTCCTCCCTCTGCTCTGAGTGGCTACTCCACTGCGCTACTGTGACGTCACCGTACCCGCCACTCTACCCTTGGCCAAGGTCAGTGGTTTTTGTGGGAGGACGAGGAGGAGGAGGGGGAAGAGGGAGTTCTCTTTTCTCCTGAGTCTGGGGGCGCCAGCTGGAGATCTGCCCGCCCCCAACTCCCTGCCCTTCTGTGCCCCCACCCCCCACCCCGGTCACGTGAGAGATTCCAGAAATTCCTGCACTGTCCCGAGTGGCTGTGTGCGAGGTAAGCGTCCCCTCCCCCTTCTGCCAAGGCCCCTCCCGCCCCTCTGCATCCCCCCCTTGTATTCTCTTCTGTCTTCTCCTGAAGTCCCCCCACCACAGATTGGCTTGTCTTAGTGCCCAGGGGCCTTTGTGTGTGCATGGGGGCGGGGCAGTCGTGGGAGTATTAATACCCTTGTTTATGCGTGTGTTGTATGTATGTACCTATGTACGTGCGTGTGTGTGTACTCGTGTGTATGTGTGTGTGTACCTATGTACGCATGTGTGTGTACTCGTGTGTATGTACCCATGTACGTATGTGTGTGTGCTTGTGTGTATGTGTGTGTACGTACTCGTGTGTACCTGCTTCTCCAGGGCTGTTCCTGCCTGGGGCTTCCTGCCTGCCCACACCTTGGTCTGGAGGTCTGGGACGTGGCGGGGCGTAGGGTGGAGCCCAGCAGGGAGAAGCCTTTGGGGACACTCCCTGCATCCCTTCCCCAGGTGGACGTTTCCATCCTTTCTTCCTCCCTTCCTCTCATCCTTGGCTTGGCCTCAGGGCTGGGGAGAGAGGAGACAGTCTAGGAACTCTTCCTCTCCCCTTCTCCGTATCATCTCTTCGGTCTGGTGTCCTTCGATTCAATGGTGTATTTGTTTTTGTTCTGCTTTCAGCCAGCACCTGGTGAAAGGGGCCTTTCCATGTACCTTATCGTGGAAGAGAAAGAGGGAACTGTCCCTGAACCTGCGGATCTCTATGATTTACCGACTGAAAGAAAAGAGTTGTTTTAATGTGCACTTACTTCTCTCATTATGGGGGATTTTGGAGCATTTTGTCATAGGGCTATTGGTAGTTTGGATTTCTTCCTTTGAAAAGGCCCCTTTTCCTTTGTCCTATTGGAGAATGGCTCTTAATCCGGGAACTTAGAATCAGAGCAATTGTTTTCATAATGAGTGATTTGTAGTATAGTTTAACATCTGCTACTGATTGTCATGAACCCAAACCCCTTTCTTTCCTCCTCCTGCCCTCCATTATTACCCTGGAGGTGCTTAGCCTCCTTAAAATATTTTTAGTGATGTTTTCTGTTTTTTACATCACCAAGGTATCCCATGTGTCCCTCCCTCTCTTCATCCTGGAGAGTCATACCATGTAACAAATTGTATTTTTGTTTTAGGAAGGAAAAAAAAATTGAGCACAACTGATTGATGCATGTGGAAAAGGTGTGCAGTATGTCACATCTGTGAACCTCTCACGTCCTGAACAGGGTGATGGTGTCTTCTCATGTTTCCTTTTTCAGTCCCACTTGATCTTTAACATTTTGTTACAGGTACTTTTAATTTTTGTGTGTCATTATTTCCATTTCAGTTATTGTAGTTACTCTGTGTATGTGTGTGTGTGTGTGTATGTATGAGTAAATGTGTGTGTGTGTGTATATATAGATATACACACACATATATACGTACATATATATTCTGTTTTCTTGGATCTGCTTAATTCACTTTGAATCAATTCACAAAGATCTTTCCATACTTCTCTGTACTCACACACACATCATTTCTTACTGCATGGTAGCAGTATTCCATGACCTTCGTGTTCCATGCCTCATTGAGCCATTCCCCAGTTGATGAACATCTACTCTGCTTCCAATTCACAGCTGTCACAAAAAGCGCTGTTATAAATATTTTGGAGTATATGGGGAATTTTTTCTTATTAATGGATTCCTTGGGGTGTTATGGAATGCTTTTTTTAAAGACTAGACATATTTGTTACTTTCTTCACATAATTCCAAATTACTTTCCAAACGGATGTGTCATTTCACAGCTCCCCCAAGAATGCATTAAGGTGTATATATTCCCACAGCTTTCTTTAGGTATCAACGCCACATTTGTGCCAGAAGAGGAATTTGTTAGGACTCCTTCTTTACCTGTTGTTTCAAATAGTTTGTATAGTATTGGGATAAAATGTTTTTTAAATGCTTGGTAGAATCACTTTCAAATCCATCTGGTCCTGTGGATTTTTTTCCTAGGGACTCTTTTATGCCTTGTTCAATGTCTTCTTTTAAGGTGGGATCATTTAAGTATTCTATTTCCTCTTCTGTTAACATGGACGGTTTGTATTTTTATAAATATATATCCATTTCATGTAGATTGTCAGTTTTCCTGGCATGTGATTGGGCAAAATAACCCCTAAGTATTACTTTAATTTCATCTTCTTTGATTATGCATTTACCTTTTCATTTTTGAGACTGATAATTTGGTTTTTCTTCTTTTTGTTAATCAAGTTGACTGATGCTTTATCTATTTTATTAGTATTTTCATAAAACCAGCACCTACTTTTATTTATTAGTTTGATTTTTTAAAAATTTTCTTAATCTCCTCTTTGATGTAGGGATTTCAATTTTGATGTTTAATTGGGGATTTTCTATTTCTTCTTTTTCTACTTTTTAAAATTTCATGCCCAATTCCTTGATCTGCCCCTTCTCTGTTTTATTGATGGAAGCATTTAGAGATAGAAATTTCCCCTAAAGACAACTTTGGCTGCATCCCACAAATTGTGGCATGTTGCCTCGTTGTTGTAATCCTCTTGAGTGAAATTATTGGTTGATTCTGTAATCTGTTCTTCAATCCAGTCATTCTTCAGAATTTGATGACAGTTTCCAATTAATTTTTAATCTGTTCTTCCGCATCTTGGTAATTTATATTGCATTGTGGTGTGTAAAAGTTGCATTTAATATTTCTGTTTTGTCCATTTGTTTCGGAGGTTTTTATACACTAATATATGTTCACTTTTTGTGAAGGTGCCGTGTATAGCTGAGAAAAAAGTTATATTTCTTTTTGTTTCCATTCAGTTTTCTCCAGAGTTCTATCATGTCTAACTTTTCTACAATGCTTTTCCTCTCCTAAACTTCTTTATAATTTATTTTATACATAGATTTCCCTAGTTCTGAGAGGGAAAAGTTGAGGTCACCCTTTGTATAGCTTTATTATTTCCCTCCATAAGTCATTTAACTTTTCGTTTTAAGAAGCTGGATGCTCTGCCATTTGGTGCATATTTGGTGGATATTGATATTATATTATGGTACC
Source organism: Phascolarctos cinereus (assembly GCF_003287225.1). Classification (NCBI taxonomy): domain Eukaryota; kingdom Metazoa; phylum Chordata; class Mammalia; order Diprotodontia; family Phascolarctidae; genus Phascolarctos; species Phascolarctos cinereus. Next base: position 77,975,856 of record NW_027556291.1, read on the forward strand.
TTTTAGCAAGATATAGTTTCCCTGCTTATCTCCTTGAATTAGGTCTGTTTTAGCTTTTGCTTTGTCTGAGATCATGATTTCTACCATTGCCTTTTATACTTCATCTATAGCCTAAGTGGAGGGGGGGGGCTGGGAACATATTGTCTGAAGCAAAGGTTTTTTCACACTTTTCACTTTGATAGTTTCAGAGCTAATTTTGGGAGTTTCAAAGTTTTCTGTGGTCCAAAGTGATAGGATTTGAGCAGAGGTTTGGTCATTGCTTTCCTGGTGTATGCTGTGGTCCTAGGAAGAACCCCTGATCCCTTAGGAGTGCAATTGATATTGCTACAGGGAGTCACTGTTCCATTTGTTTTTTTAAATTTATTTTATTTCTTTTTTTGGTGAGGCAATTGGGGTTAAGTGACTTGCCTAGAGTCACACAGCTGGTGAGTGTTATGTATCAGAGGTTGGATTTGAAGTCAGGTCCTCTTGACTCCAAGGCCAGTGCTTTATCCACTGTGCCACCTAGCTGCCCCTTCACTCCTCCTTTTTGACCAGAAGTGAGCTTACCCCTCAGTACCCTTTTTCCATTGGGATTTCAAGTGATACTGTTGCCCAGGGTCTCTGCTCGCACTTGTCAGAATGTGCTCATTGCTGCCCTTGAATTGTGACCCAGAAGTCTGTATAAGCAATGGAGTGTCCAAACAGCTTCCAATCTTGTGTCTTGAGCTAGCACAGGGGTCTCTGTCATCTCTTTCTAACCAGTTGCTAGGTCCCCTTATTGTCTCTGGCTTGAGAGCTCCCAAAGCTGCTGCTGCTTCTGACTATTAAAATTAACAAAATAACTATAACATAGTAATAATAAAATAGAATAGAAATAGAATAAAATAGAAAATCATTCTGAGGTACAAATTTTCCAAGTAAATAAATAATGATTTCATAGTAATGATTGATAGGTTCCTCTTAGGTCAACTAATTCCTCAGTAATTAGTGACAAAGGAGTGATTTCAGAGTTTATTTTTGTAACAGAAAAGAGGAACTAAAAAATTACAGCCATCTTAGGAAACTTGTTTTGAGCATAATTCAGTTAAATAAGGCAGGGCATCTGATTGGTTTGCTTCTCCCAGGCTTTCTGAAGCCAAATTCCTACTGTTGGCAACATTCAGCTGTCAAAGTGAGATTACCCTAGATGTCTTTGCCCCACAGCTGAAGCAGTTTGAAACCAGAAAGCTTCCTTCCAAAGGGCCTATAGTTTCAACTAAGACTGGCAAAGAGGAACTTATGGTTTGTAGTTACCAGTCACCCCGCCCCCCCCACCCCCCTTCCCCATCCTGCACTTGCCAGAAAGGGCAACCCAACCTCAGAACATTACACCACTTAAGTCATATGTAAGCTCTAGTTGAAGAAAAATAAGGGAGCTTATTCCCTAAGTCTGAAGAACTTAATCTTTTGTCAACCTCCCTTCCTCAACTGCTAGAAAGGGGAACTTAACCTTTGAAAAGAGTCTTCTTTTTTTTTAAATTAATTTATTTTGATTTATCAACAATGACTTCCATATGCTTTTGAGTTTAAAATTTTTCTCCCCCTCCCTCCCCACCACCCTCCCTAAGATGGTGCACAATCTCATATAGGCTATACCTATATATTCCTATTAAACATATTTTCACATTAGTGATGTTGTAAGCATTAGAACCAATAGGAGGAACCACAGAAGGAGGAAACAAAACTCAACAGAAGAAAACAAAATAGCAAATAGTATACTTCGATCTGCATTCAAAGTCGATAGTTCTTTCTTTGGATGTGGATGGCATTTTCTATCACCAGGCCTTTGGAGATGTCTTAGATCCTTGTATTGCTGGGAAGGCTTAAGTTTATCAACATCAGTCATTGTACAATGTGGCTGTTATAGTGTGAAAAGAGTCTTCTAATACTTTCATTATTTTGTTCCTACAATAATATATGTCTTACTCGAAATTATCTTCTACTAAGTGATGAAGTCTTATCAATCTGTCTATTCACTAAATCTGTCGGTAACCAGGACTGAAGAGAATACCTTTGTTAGGTTGTCTTAGCTGTTAGGGCTAGCTTTTCTTAAAGAAGGGAGCTTAATCCAACAATCCCACTAAAAGTAAATCAAAGTCATCAGTACTAACTGATTTACATGGTATTCCTTTTCAGTCCACCACCTCATCCCACCACTGGTGTTTCCTGCACATGGGCCCCGGGGCCAGCCTCCACCCCTGTGTTACAGATCTTGCCTTCTGGCTTCTTAAGTTGTTTTGGGCTTGTAAGAATGTCTCAACCTGATCTTTTGTTGGCTCTGCCAGTCGAGAATTTGATGTGAGGCATTATTTTAAAGTTGTTTAATGAGGAATGTTGAGAGAGGTTGGCTTGGTGCTTCCTCTACTCAGGCTTCTAGCTAATAACTTTTTGAATTGAAGGTAGAGGATGGGACAGAGGAAGGTTTAGGATTAAGGGAACAGCACTCCCTAGAAAGTTTTGTTTGAGCTTGCCTCCCAGAACTAAATGGGTTTGCTCTTTTTTCCTCCTTTCCATTTTTCCTCACCTTGGAGTCACCAAATTAGATATTGCTGTTGGACAACAACAGTCCTTAGCTGGACACAGAAAGAGAAAGTGGGGATTGGCAATGGGGCCATTTTGTGTTAGAATGGAAGGAACTTGGATTTGCAGTCAAAAAGGCCTGGGTTTAAATCCTGCCTCTCTATTGATGACCTGTGTAAATAACCCGAAGCAAGTCAATTAAGGCCTCTGAGCTTCAGTTCCCAGATCAGTAAAATGAAAAGGTTTCATTACATAGCCTCTGAGATCTCTTTCAGCACCAAATCTATATTCCTACATGTGTCTTTAAGCAAATCACTTCTGTCTGGGCATCAGTTTCCTCATCTATAAATTGAGTAGGTTGGATAGATAACTTCTGATATCCCTTGAGGCTATCTAAAATCTTGTGCAGGAGTTTGGGCAAATCACCTCAGTAAGTTGAGGGGATGGGACTAGATGGTCTCTGAGGTTCCTCCCATCTCTAGATCTAGTGTCATATCATCCTGTGGGCCCATTGAAGGCCTTGAAGGAATGACTGGGCAGAGAGAGAACTAAAGCCATAGATATACACCATACATTTGAGAATGTTGGTAGTGCCTGAAAGGAGAAAGTTGACTTTGTTCAGAATAGAGTGTATCAGTTGGAGAGGGTTGGAGAACATGGTTTAGGGGCAATGAAGTGAATGGAAAGCCTGCGAGACAGAGTTTCTAGATAACTAATACTCAATTTATTAAATAGGCTAGCTTATAATCAATGAAGTGATGGTCGGTGG